>NC_134845.1:48004808-48306414 GCF_965363235.1 Mytilus galloprovincialis
ACTTATACAAAAAATCACCAATCATTTGAATTAAACATTCATTTTATTACACCAACTTGTATATACATTTTCATGACAAGAATATGCTGTTATAAATGGGTATTAATAATAATCTCAAAGAAACAACACATTTTATATTTCAAAATTTTAATGGGATCAATATCTGAAAACCTGAGAAATAACAGTCTTAAATGATTTTTATACACTAAGACAACTTTGGCAACTCAATTTGGTGAGATCAAATTGCATATGTTCATAACGTGTACTACTATTATCAGATAGCATAACATTTAACATAACGTCTATCAACTTATCAAGTTGACATAGCGGTAAAATTCAATTGTCAATGAACAGGCACTTCGATCACGATTTTCACGGGTCTACATTAAGTTCACACTTTAAGGGTGTAATGGGTTAATAAAACATGTTTGTTGTTATCTATTTATTCAGTCTCAGTGTTACTTGACACATCGTTTGGGTATTTTTCCCTTTAAGTTCCATCGTGGCGAGGGCTTTTTACGTATTAGAAGTTACCATTCCACCGAATAGTCACTTCCGGGTAACGGTACTTCTTTATAAAGTTATAATAATACATAAAAATGATTATTAATATATAATCAAATTACTTGCTGGCCTTCCTTTTATTGTTTAGGATATTTAATAATAGGATATAATAACGTTAAGTACGTTTTTGTGAAGCGCCGTTCAGGAACTATTTTGTGATTTCAATGACGTCAGATAGAAACGTAGGTGATAAGGCTACGAGTATGGAATTTTAAGGTTTATTTTTTATATATCACTTTTCTTTTGGAAATAAAGGCAAACTTCCGCGATTTTATGGATTTATAACGACATTTCGGGACATGAGTCAGAGTTTTCCTTAGTATTTCAAAGTTATAGTAGATTTTCAGCTCTGTGCGTCGCGGTTGTATTTCACCGTCAAGTATAAATACGGCGTCGCACCAGCATTTTGGCATATCGTATCTGGCTGTCAAGCTGAGCAGAAACAATAAACAAAACAACCCTTAAAGTCAACAAACCTATTTAGGTACAGGATGATTTCGATATAAAGCTATTTTACCTTAAGCTTTGCGACAGTATTTCAAGTTCTATATTAATCCTGTTCACATCTTTTGGAATATTAAACTAAAAGCTTACATTAAGACGTCCAGGAACTGTTTTTACAAATATTCCCGCTTAAGCAGGTCTTCAACAGGAAGTGGCTTCATATTTAGACAAGATGCGGAACCAGTCACTGTTTACAATTTCTAATAGCAGTTTTTGGCAAATTATACAATTATTAAAGATGTTAAGATACGATGTCCAACCACGTTGACAACTTTCTATAATATCGTAATTTAAAGAAATAAGAATATGTCATTTTCTCATTATTGAACTAGTATGATTAGTAGGGTAAAGTCTTGTAAATCTGTATATTAAGTTACATATGGGGTTAGAAAGGCCAACATCTTACATTCTAATCGATGATTATACTAACTATGTTATTGCTGATATATAAGTTATTTATTGATATATAATAATCAAACTGGACAAGAATAAAAGTCATTCTTTAATGCTGGATTCATCATTTTATATATGATTAATCTGGAGTCAACAAACTACACTTAAAACAAGACTATCTGGAGGTACGCTTTCAATAAGCAATACGTAATTAAAAGTACACCCGACCCCTACTCGCCCGCCTGTAACAATACATGTTTACTTTGTGGCATAACTTTGGCTACAGAATACTCTATAATACTGTGTTCAGGCTCCCGGATGACTCATAATACCTATAGATAATGGCTATCAGCTGACCTATGTTTACAAAGTGTCATTAAACCCCTGATAGTCAAACACGTTTCACCATCATCTACTATAGGGAGTGACCTGCAAAAACACTCGTGTTACTAATGCTCCAGTTATATGTGACACACCTGTTGGCAGGTTTAGGTATCCCTTCTAACAGATGAGTGGAGGAGGTACATGAGTTACACATCTGTAGACCCCACTGTTACCACTAACCACATTTTATAAACCTGCAAATTGTAGAACTTGTCAGCTCCAGACCAAGGGCCTAGAGAAATAATCCCCCAATCACTACCAGTCTCCCAGGACCTCCCCTTTCAAAATCAAATCTGCACCTAAGGATGGTAGAAGAAAATTAATTTCTTTAAAATGTCTTGATTTCGTGGAAGATAATAAAACTCGTACTTAAAATCAACTTAAATTCTTTCTAGTTGCAATTACACTTTAATTACTATATAGGTCTATACCATTGAGGAACTGCTTGGATTATGGTGACCATAATATTGCAACCAGATACATCAATCTAGTGCCTGAAAATATAAAATAAAAACAGCATCAGCTATTCACATTTGGGAGGATTGACAGACTTCAGATAATTAAACTATTTCCTGCAGCACCAGCTTCGTTGTCGACAACAAATTAACTAGTGGCAGATACAGATATTCCCAAATATGGCAATGAGCTAAACATTGAAACAACCAAACACACATTTGAATGAATTAAACAAGATTATTAGTATTTAAAAATATAAAATTTTGATAATCTCTATGTTATTGCAATACTCCTTTATTCAAAAACCAGTTGTTGGCATGACACGGGTTATGTTCTTCTCATATATGTTATGATGGTATGATACTAAACCCCTAACGGGAAGGATTGTGCCTGATGTTCGTATGATGAAATCATAATCTTTTAGTCAGTTTAATTGAAGTCTGGAGCTGGCATGTCAGTTAACTGCTAGTAGTCTGTTGTTATTTATGTATTATTGTCATTTTGTTTATTTTCTTTGGTTACATCTTCTGACATCAGACTCGGACTTCTCTTGAACTGAATTTTAATGTGCGTATTGTTATGCGTTTACTTTTCTACATTGGCTAGAGGTATAGGGGGAGGGTTCAGATCTCACAAACATGTTTAACCCCGCCGCATTTTTGCGCCTGTCCCAAGTCAGGAGCCTCTGGCCTTTGTTAGTCTTGTATTATTTTAATTTTAGTTTCTTGTGTAAAATTTGGAAATTAGTATGGCGTTCATTATCACTGAACTAGTATATATTTTTTTAGGGGCCAGTTGAAGGACGCCTCCGGGTGCGGGAATTTCTCGCTACATTGAAGACCTGTTGGTGACCTTCTGCTGTTGTTTTTTCTATGATCGGGTTGTTGTCTCTTTGGCACATTCCCCATTTTCATTCTCAATTTTATCATAGAAGACCCTGAAATAATGCTGAACAAATATCAATATAAAGGAGATGAAGAACAACGATCATGAGTTAATGTCGTTTTTTCTAAACTATGTTGAAGTCCTTCCTTGAATAAAAAAGTTATCGAAATTGTTGTAGGATTGTCTCTCTTTGTCTGTTATTATTATTCACAGATACCAATATTAAATAATACAGACTTCAGTATACTATACTCAGTTGTTTATAGGTTCCATCATTTGTCATTCATTGATAACCATTATCACTTATAAAAAAACCAATCATTGTAGCATTGAAGACCAGATTATGATAACGGTTTTCAATAAAACCTGGTAACGTAGAATAGAACATTTTACATTTTCAATTATACCCCTCCCTGTCTATTCTACATTTTCAAATCATTAGCTCCACAGTGAAAAATCATGAAATTAGGAGAAGGGAAATATGTCCTTTTTGCACCCAGAAGCGAATCATATCTGATAACAATTGTACTGTAAGTAATGCTCTAATGTCATTACGTTTCCCTCCTTGCATTCTTTTTATTCCGATCTAATGCCTATAAAGAATGTTGAAGATTCCTGTATGTCTTGTATTCTATTACGATATGAAACTCCTAATATATTCACAAAAAAACATTTTACAGACTTAAAAGCTTTACAATTTAGCAAATCATGGACTGACACTGGCCACAGATGTTTCTATTTGTAAGATGATCTAAAATCACAAAGTTTTGACAGAGCAAAATTGTATTATTCATGTGTATGTTTGGACACACATTGCTTGACTATATAATCCGCTACCTGACTTAAATGTTCCAGATCTGTGTTCGAATTTTGGTTGGCCACTGGTCTGCTTCTGGGGGCTAGGCTTCTGAACTTTTCCCACTGAGAACGAGAATGACAATCAGCAATTTTGTTTTGTTTTCAAGGGATATTAATTGCCTGGACTTGCGTATCATCTTTTTTTTTAAGTTCATTATAACCATTTGTCTTACGTAAATCCTATCTCTACTCTTGTTAAAAAAAAATATGATTCCTAGGACATAAGTGCTGCTACAACTAAAACACCTCTAACATTGTTATATCTCTGGTGATACAAGTTTCAACCCAAAACTTTTTTTCCATTTAATACCCTTATATTGTCGGCGATAACAGTGACACCATTTTATTGTTTTAAAAGATCTAACCAAAGTTGCCAATCTGTTTTTTTTTTTCCTTTTTTTCTCCAATTTTGTTATTTGATTTTTTTTACCACATTGTTGAATTCGTGACTCTGCGGCAGGAGGTGTAGCCTGGAGCACCAATTACTTTGCTTTTCTACCTCAGGAATAGATTACCTTAGCTGTATTTGGCAAAACTTTCAGGAATTTTTGGTCCCTTATGCTCTTCAACTTCGTACTTTATTTGGCATTTTTAACTTCTTTTTTTGTTGGAGCGTCACTGATGAGTCTTTTGTAGACGAAATGTGCATCTGGTGTAAATACATTATGTAATCCTGGTGTCTGTGGTGAGTTTATGTACAACCACTGGGTCCATGCCACTGCTAATGGAGTTTTAATTGCTTGAGGGTATCACCAGCCCAGTAGTCAACACTTCTGTGCTGACATAAATTATCATTGATATGGTCATATTTATAAATTAACTGTTTACAAAACTATTGAACTTTTGAAATACTAAGGCTGTTCTACCTCAGGAATAGATAATCTTAGCTGTATTTGGCAAAACTTTTAGAAATTTTGGTCCTCAATACCCTTCTAACGTCGTACTTTTTTTCTCTTTTTTGGAATCAAGCGTCACTGATGAGTCTCTTGTAGACGAAACGCGTCCGGCGAATACACAAAATGTAATTCTGGTATCTGTGATGAGTTTAATCATATACCTCAAACGAATGGATAACAACTGTCTTATTCTAATCTTGGTACAGGCATTATCTTATGTAGAAAACGATGGATTTTAGTAATTGATATTATGGTAATTAAAAAAGGATATTTTGAACATTTGCTCACGAGACAACAACATGATACAATCCACACAAAAACTTAAAAAGAATATTATCTAATTTTCAAATTGGAAGGTTCCTGAACTTTTCAGTGATCTGGTGAATTAAGGAAACCGAGTATTTAATGGACGTCAAACGTAGTATTTTTGCTTCGCCACAGAATAAATGTCATGATATACATATTTAACCTTCATCTGTCTTTGCATTGTAATAGTTTTATATTGAAGAATTTTTTTTACTGTATTTTTGTGTTTAGTTAAGTGCATTCTCAAATTTGTTTACACGTGTATTTAAAACAAGTTGTCAAGGGTCTGACTTTGACCATGGGATAAATTACAACATATAAAAAGTAATTCATTTCCTTTCTATTTTATCTTTTGTACATAGTGATTTTGTGTCATGTACTCATACACTTTATGCTTTGTTTTGTTTTCATTTGATATATACACAAATTCTAAATCTCCGGCACAGAGTCATATCTGCTTCAAAATTGCTTTGCAATACTTCATTTAATATGACCTCTGTTATATATTTGGCTCACTCCATGAGGAAATCTCATAGTAGACAAGTGGAAGGACTCGAACGAGATGAAAAGTCACTGTGTCAAAATAGCAAATTAGGACTTACCTCTCAGACGTCTTTGGCACTCAGGCACGATTCTTAAACCTACACATGAAGTGCTATTCGAAATTATGAAATGAACGCTTGATATATAAGCTATTTTTCTCACTGGCTATTAGGAGAGTCTTCTAACAATTTGTCTCCGCTAATATTAAGGTCATCACTCAAGAAATTTTACGGTCGCCATCATGAGCTGATTGGCCATTATGACATAAGTGTGTCAGAAATCATATCTCATATTCTTCTTCAGTCATAATAACCTTCCATCATTAGCAAACTGAACAAAGAAATATCACGACGGGTGCCGTGTACGGTGCAGGAATTGCTTACCCTTCCGGAGCACCTGATTTTAGTTCCGGTTTTTTAGTGGCGTTTGTGTTGTTTTTTATTTATTATTTATAACTGTTGATGTAAATGTTTATTGGTTTTGTGAGTCTTTGTTTACTCCTTGGTTTTGATTGCTATTGTCTTGAATGGATGTCACTTAGACTGCTTTGTCACCACTCATTGTCATCCAAGAAGAGCAACTTGAAGAATTTAAACCTTTGCACTGAAAAGTTGTCTCTTGAATTATAGGTTTAATATCCAGTTCCATTCTTAGACTTGTTGGTGACCTTCTGCTGTTGTCTGTTCTATGGTCGGGTTGTTGTCTCTTTGACACATTCCCTATTTCCATTCTCAATTTTATTAGAGTCTTTGTTTGAGAGCTCCAAGGAATACAAAAGCGGACACTTTCACTTAGATAGTGCAGGGGTAGTCCAAATAACAATTTATGGCGTCTTGAAAGGCTAATATTTGGTTTGCTTCGACGCATTGTCACATTAAGGCGTAAAATAAAACAAATTAAAAAGGCTTTGAATACGTTTTAACCATTTGGACTATGCTGGGATGGTAAGTCGGGGTTTAAGAATTCTGATTTAACTGATTTAAGCTTAATTTTACAAATAATGGGTCCAACGAATATATTTTTAAACATATTTCAAAATGCATGAATAATACTATATTTGCTGTTTCAGGAAACAAACATGATAAAATTGCATTGATTGGTGGCTTAAACGTCCCTAACAGCACAACTTGTATTAATAATAAGGAATTATGAGTGCAAAGAGGTGACCACTGACTTATTCCTTCTTTTTCATAATGAATTCCTTTTTTTTTTGCACATGAACATAATAATAAGATATATATATATATATAGAGAGTCTATAAGAATCTACCAACCAGTAAACTTAATAGGTATTGGATCATCAAAATTGACAATACTACACAAACAGGACTCATATATATATAGTTTCTGTAACAACTTTCATCAATCGATAAAGTTCACATCTGAAGTTTTAAATGAGAAAATTGCGTTTCTCGACACCACCATAACTTTAGAAAACGGAGTCATGACAACCGACCTTCACACCAAAAAAACTGATAAACACCAATTTCTCTCTCCGAAGAGTTGCCACCCGAAACACTGCTCCCGGAGCATTCCGTACAGCCAAGCCATCAGGTTAAAACGGATTTGTTCATCGGAATCAAAATTAAACCATCGTTTGGGGCAACTCAGACAGCAACCTAAATCAAGAGGTTATAAGAACAAAAATATTTCAGTAGCTTTCGGTAAAGCAAAAAAAAAAGACCGAACAAACCTACTTGAATACAAAGAAAAGACGGCCCAGACAAATAAAATCCCGTTTGTTGTTAGCTTTCATCCTGACCTGACAAATCTTTCATTAATTGTCCACAAACACTGGCGTCTTATTGAAAATGATCCTTCCTTAAAAGAGATTTTTCCATCACCATTATGGCTTACCGCAGACCCAAAAACCTCAAAGATATTCTAGTAACATCCAAAGTATCTAAATAATCATCGGTCATTTTATACAAAAGAAAGAAACTGCCCAATTACAAGACACATTTTAAGAGCAGGACATGATTTTGAAAACGTCACATTTCAAATCATTGAGAAAAAATTTAATTGGGATACACAAGAAAGACAAAAAAGAGAGAGATTTTGTATGCACCAGTTACGAACTCTTGAACCTGATGGACTCAATGAGAGAGACGAAAAAAGATTTAAAAACAAATCAAAACCATAATTATCTTGAAATCATACAAATTAATTTATAGAAATTCATACAATTAATCGAACATCTATAAATGTGTTAAACTTTTATTCAAAGTTCATGTAGTTGTAGCTACAAACATATTTTATGCAACATCAATCAATATGTTACACTTTTCCTCAACTCTTGTATAGATTAAGCTACAAAAATATATTTTTGTCATGCATCCGATTTCACCTTGAGAGATGCACACGCCTGATGAAGCTAATTTGTTTAGCGAAATATTGCGTATTTCTATTTAACATCTAATAGTACTTTTTAATGTATTAATTAGTGTGTTTAAGTTATATTCTTAGACATTTATATAATTTTAATTCAGTATCTGTATCAGTTTATTTTCACAAACTGATCCACGCTTAAATAGATTGAATGTTGATTGTTGCTATTTTTAGACATTATATATATATATATGATAGACACAGCTGTAATAGTTTGGTACTTTCCCTTGTCACCATCTTATGCGTTTTCCTATCTCAACTTGTTCGATTCGCTCGTGGATGTAACAACGTATTATATTTCAACGGAAGAAGTCTCTGTATTAGTGAAAAACAATTACACCAGGGTTTTCGATATCACATACTAGTCAAAACATTTACTAAATTTTATCATTGGTACAAGGACATTTGTAAAGATAGATCAGCATGCAGATATATCATTCAGGTATTTCATATCCAATCTTGAATGGTAATATTTTTTACAAAGCCCAAAAAATGTCCCCATTCACCGCAAAAATTAACCAAACCTTTATTCAGCTAAAATACTGTTGTCAGGTCTTTAAGGATGGCATTTTTCGGTGTTTACATGTATATTGATTCACTCATAAAACCAGTTGTTGGCATGATACGCGTTATGTTCGTCTCTTATATTTCATGATGGTGTGATACTAAACCTCTAACGAGAGGGATTGTGCTTGATTTTTATACTATGAAGAAATAGTATTTCAATCATTTGAGCTGGCATGTCAGTAATTGCTTGTAGTCCTTTATGTATCATTGTCTTTATCTACATTGGCTAGAGGTATAGGAAGTCCTAATGTGAAGATCTCACTAAACATCCCCTGATTTGTAAGTCTTGTAAGGTTTTTAATTTTAGTTCATTAATATGTTTTGGAGGTTACTATGATGTCCATTTTCACTTAACTAGTAAATGTTTAGTTTAGGAATCAGTTGAAGTCCGCTTCCCGGTGCAGAATTTTCTCGCTGTGTCGAAGACCCATTGATGGCCATCGGCTGATTTCTGCTTTTATGTCAGGTTGTCGTCTATTTGACACATTCTCCATTTTCATACTCGAATTTTATTTGAGGATTATGCATGTTATACACGATTGCAAATTCATGGGGCGAATAAGTTTATTGTTATGTGTTGACGTCACAATATGATAAGCTGATAGTTCATAAAAAAGCATTATATGGTACTTAAAAGAATCAGAAGAGGGGAACTCACAGAAAACACAAATTGTCATTGTTCTCATAACGTAAAACCAGACTGGAATATGGTATTCATGAAATAATATATGGGGGCTTGAATTTATACTGATTTTACCACGAGTTGATGACTTTTGATTTCAAGATCGTGCATTTTCCCGTAAAATTATTATATATTACTACCTCATCGTTCAATGACGTCGGGTAAATCATTTAAAAGAAAAGCATATGACGTGGTAGTATGATCGGAACAGCCCAAACAACATATTCATATTTTACCACGGGTGTGTACTTTGAGGAACGTCATATTAGAATACAGTATAAGGTCAAATATTAAGTGATTTAGATGATTGCTCTTACGTGGGTTTAACTTTAAAAAGAAACTATTATTACTTTCTAGCCAGAAACAAAACGTAATGCTCCAAGCGTAAAATCGGGGTTTATTTTTTTCTCTTTTTAGACTTACCAGAAATTTGAACATTCCAGTTGAATTTTAGTTAAAAGTATTTCATATTTTTGTGAAACCTATTTTGCTATATTACTATTTACTATATTTGCGAGATTTAGGGATACACAGAAAGAAAGGATATGGATCAAGTTCACTTACAATTAAGTAAGATATCATGTGAATCAGTACAAATGCATCAAATTATATATAGTTAAAGGGGGATACTAAGATATATATATATATATAAGAACATATGGAATGAGTATGAGACAACTCTCAATCCAAGTCACAATTTGTAAAAGTAAACCATTACAGGACAAAGAACGGTTTTCAACATGAAGCCTTGAATCACAGCAAGCGATAAAGGGCCAAACAAATACTAGTGTAAAACCATCCAAACGGGAAAATCAACGATCTAATCTATATATATAAAAACAAGACGCGAGAATGACTTATGGATCCTACCAACAAAAACAACTACTAACCATCAGATTCCTGACTTAGGACAGATATAGTTCACATTGGCACCTTATATCGATTTTGTCATTAGCAAATAAAAACATAACTAAGTTGTATTTTCTTTTCCAGCGGGATGTATAGAGACAAACACGCGTTAATTTGTATCTCTAAAGAAGTTGCTCCTCACTATCCTACTACCTGGCGATACATTTATTGTTGGCATTGCACAAGTCATGTCTTCTCTGACTGTTCATGACGTTAAAACACAAAATCCCTGGGATGTGTTTTAGTTGATTTAAGTCTCTGATGCATGATTTTTTATTATCAATTGTTTTGGCTTTTAACTAGCTGTCAGGAACTGCGATTACTCTCAAATCGTACTTTTTTGTTAATTTGACCTGTTGATACTATTTGTAATGCTTTTTTGTTATTTTATATTAATATGGATCTTGTCTATATACCAGTTTTGATTATTTGGAATATTTACTAATTTTCGCTTCTTCATACTATGAACATCAAAATTATTTCATTTCTCCTTAAATTTGTACAAGAAGTTTTATCTAGCTCTAATTGTATAGTTTTATTGTTGATATTTACCCCATATGTACCAAGTGTTAAATTAGGTTTATTTATATTACAGAACTTTCTTGGTATTCATATTCGGAAGATTGTATATACACAGACTAAGTAGTATACTTAAGATGACAAGGTAATGTTTCATTTACCTGCGTAGAATATGAAACCTGTTTTTGTCAAGCCTGCGACTTTTGTCGCACAAAGCTCGACATAGGGATAGTGATCCGGCGGCATCGGCGGTAACGGCGGCTACGGCGGCGGCGTTAACTAACTTCTTAAAAGCTTTATATATTAAAAGGTGTAAGACCTAGATGTTTCATACTTTGTATATGGCTGCCTCATGTTACGAAGTTTCCGTCAGTCACATGTACAATGTCCTTGACCTCATTTTCATGGTTCAGTGACTACTTGAAAAAAAAGTTAAGATTTTTTGTAATGTTAACTTCTCTCTTATTATAAGTAATAGAATAACTATATTTGGTATGTGCGTACCTTGCAATGTCCTCATGCCCGTCAGACAGTTTTCATTTGACCTCGACCTCATTTCATGGATCAGGGAACAAGGTTAAGTTTTGGTGGGCAAGTCCATATCTGAGATAGTATAAGCAATAGGTCTTGTATATTCGGTGTATCGAAGGACTGTAAGGTGTACATGTCTAACTGGCAGGTGTCATCTGACCTTCATTTTCATGGTTCAGTGGTTATAGTTAAGTTTTTGTGATTTGGTCTCTTTTTTATACTGTATGCAATAGGTCTAATACATTTGGTGTATGGAATGATTGTAAGGTGTACATGTCTGGCTGGCAGGTGTCATCTGACCTTGACCTCATTCTCATGGTTCAATGGTCAAAGTTAGTTTTTGAGTTTTGCTTTTTTTCTATTACTAATTGCAATAGGTCAACTATATTTGGTATATAGAAATAATTTATGACCTATATTTAGTCGACCAGGTTTTATTTGACCTCATTTTCAGGGTTCATTACTCAGTGTTAAGTTTTTGTTTTTTGGTCTGTTTTTCTTAAACTATAAGCAATAGGTCAACTATATTTGTTGTATGGAAGAATTGTTAGCTGTACATGCCTGCCTGGTATGGTTCATCTGACCTTGACCTCATTTTCATGGTTCATTGGTGAATGTTTAGTTTTTTTGGTTAAGTTGATGTGAAAGTTGTCATAAAGCTTTATATTTAGGACTATCAAAATAATATCAATGATTAGTAAAGAAGGCGAGACATTTCAGCGTGTGCACTCTTGTTTTTCAAAAGTGATGATCTTCTAAAAATTTTTAAATATTTTACAGTGGTATCTTACCATAGCTTTGTTTAAACTTGTTTATTTACTTTTGTCCTTAAATTTGTATCCCTGATAACTTTATTAACTATGTATTTTCATTCAGGTATCGCAGATCAAATTTATTCGTTCACAGTGTGTTAATTTACGTTTGGTTTTTTTTTGAGTGAAGCCTTCCAATTGATATTTTATCGTGTGTTTTTCTATGTTGTGATGTCATACTACTGTTTCAGAAAAAAAAGGAGACGGGCTGGTACTATTAAAACGTTTAATCCCACTGCAAATGTTTGCACCTGTTCTAAGTCAGGAATCTGATGTACAGTAGTTGTCGTTTGTTTATGCAATTTATACGTGTTTTGTTTCTCGTTTTTTTATATAGATTATACCGTTGGCTTTTCCGTTTGAATGGTTTAACACTAGTAATTTTGGGGCCCTTTATAGCTTGTTGTTCGGTGTGAGCCAAGGCTCCGTTTTGAAGTTCGTACCTTGACCTATAATTGTTTACTTTTATCAATTGTTATTTGGATGGAGAGTTGTCTCATTGGCACTCATATCACATCTTCCTATATCTATAAAGATTTTTGGGGGGTTTTCTTTTATCAATAATCTGATATGGATTCACAATATCTTCCTATTGCCGAACGGTTTGTATCTGTCAGCTCATAAACAAGATTTTGTAATGTGATCTTGAGACGTCATCAACGTTTTTTTTTATAATATACTCCAAAAATAGAAAAAGAATTAGAAGATAAAGAATGACTGTAATTTTTTATGTCTATTCGAAATAATCTCAAATATATGGTGCACACTATTAAATCACAAACCGTGTGTACCACACTTTTTTAGACCCTACGACATACTATTACAGTCATTACTTGAATGAAAGTGAAAAAGTGAATAACAAACAATTTACTTTTAGCAGACAGTTTTGTTAATTTTGTTATATATACTACAATTTAACACCTTAGAAAGATATAGGTTATGCATAAACTATGCCTGGTCAGCAAATTTAATGAAAAATATTTGTATCTATTTCCTGCCATTTCCATTTGAAAAGATGATTCAGAATTAAATTCCTCGTGTTACACTTTATAAGTCAAACATATCATAATAAAGAAATTGAACTACAATTTGTATTTGTTAAGACTTATATGCTAGTGTTCAAGCCCTGTGATATGGAAAATATAACAATAACATAATTTGAATTTGCTTAGAGGTTAGGGATGCCTATTTTATTTAGAGAAGGCTAAGGAACTGGTAATTTTGGTGACGACAAATTATTCATTTCCAACTTCAGGGCGGCCAAATTATTTAAGTGCAATCAGAACATTGCTGGATTATGTTCCTGTTCATCAAAATAGTAATACAAAAATTGCCAGCCTCCCTGTCAGAATCATTTGATCGTCTGGTCAAAGTAATTGTACATTTTTTATAAAGATAACCTGTCTGGAAGGATACACATTTACTTTCAAATTCAAATAGCTTTCAAAATAAAGTCGGTAGCGATTGTATACCTTTGTAAGCTTTGCGAGCGATGCAAGCAAAAATTTAGGGGTGTGAATCATTAATTTTCATACTTTGCGTCTGATAGGGAACGATTAAACTGAAAATTGAAACGGTGATGTGTCAAAAAGACAACAACCCGACCGAGGGGAAGAACAAATCCCGCACCCGGAGTCATGGTCTTAGACAAAATATGTATTTGTTCAGTCACACTAAACTCCAAAACATAAAAATGAACTAAAAGTCTCATTGGCACTCATACAACATTTTCCTATACCTATAAAATTGAAAAAAAACATTAGCAAAAAATATTTCCAACTTACAGGAGGTCACCTATTTATTTCCGAAAGCAGCCTATCCCTCTTTTATAATCCCCTATTCGTCCCAAATTAGTTGTTGCGAGACGGACCTACCAATAAGCTTGAGCGTTATGCATTATCTTCAGACGGGAAGAATATATTCTAGAACTCAATTTGATATCAACAAAAAGATACAAAAACAAGTTTTGCTGTTACATCCCCGAATGTACGTCTAAAGTCAAACTGAAGAAATCATGGACTTTCTCAGAATAATATTAAGTCTCTTATTAAAAAAACACACCTTATTAAATTTTTTAATCATATTTACTAGTATCAAACTATATTTAAGTTAGCATCAATAAATTCACCTTATATGTTTTTATTAAATAGGACGTCAAAATGCAATAGTCATTCAATCAAAACACTAGATTTCCGCAAAAATTGAAAAGTTTGAAATAATCATAGAAAATGTTTATCAAATACTGATCACAATAAATTCCAATGAGTCACTTGTATTACATGTAGTTAATGATATTTGTATCAGATTAGAATAAATAGCATATTTATCATCATTTCTTTGAATCTTATTAAATCAATAACAAGAACAAAACATATCTTCAGCACTCGAAAAGCATACCATATGGTTGGTTCGAACATTTGACCTATCGTTAAAATTTGCGTTTTCACAAATAACACTAGAAGCAAAATCACACTTGCACGTGTTCAATATAGAAATCAAAGTAGATTACGTGATATACTCTCAAATAATTTTATTTTGGATGTAACATGTCTTCTGATAGGCTGACGTTATTTTGTTATCAGCCCATAGACATAATATACTCATGCAACCGTGACGTCATCAACGTTTTTTCATGGTTTTCTCAGTTTAAAATGGAATTTAGAATTAAATTATAAGAAATGACTGTAATATTTGTTCTGTCTATTCGAAATAACATAAACAAAATGTGGTGCACACTGTTTAATAACTCGCTTCGCGTGTTATTACAGTCATTCTTTAATTATAGTCTACTTACTTGATTCACTCAACATTATTTTAAGAATAATTGAACATAAAGAAAAATAAACCATGTCATTTGTTATTTAAAAAATGCCTGTAATTGAACGTCTATTAATTATGCTGAACTGCCGTTTTGATATATTAAGTTAGGTTGTTACTTTTCTCAATTTATTTGTTTCAGATTTTCATGCCTTCTATAGTTGGCCATCTGCTTTAGATTTTTCTCATTAGTAAAGGCCTACAGTTGCCTATAATTGCTTATTTCACCTTCCTTTGAACTATGGTAGATAGTTGTCTCATTGTCAATCATTCCACATCTTCTTATTTTTCTTTTATATTAATAGTACAGCTTTAGACCATCTTTATAACTTCTGCGTTTTGTAAACAGTTAATTTATAATTATGACCATATCAATGATAATGTATGTCTACACAGAAGTGCTTATTTAGTTGTATTCTTTTGAAATCCTTTTAAATATTACATAATTTATATTAAATATATGTATACAGCCAAATAAATTGTATTAATATATAAAAATAATTCGACACTGTGTAACAAGCAAAATTGTATAAAACATCCTCGGGAAATATTAATTTTCTATCTTATTTTGGTAAATGGTGGATGGTCACATGTTGGTTTTCTATCGGGTGTTGGTGTTATACGCGTCTAAGCACTTGTGGGCTCTTCCTGGTTTTTCAGTCTTCTAATTTCTTTTGATTGTTCAGTAACCACGGATATTAAAATTTGTACTTGGGAAACTAGAGTCGTGACCTTCGACTCTAAGCTATTGAGATCTGCCCTAGTTTTCACATGTTCAAGTGCATTGGTTTCAACCGAACTGGTGACTGCTTGTTTAACTTCCCTTAAAGCTGAGCAGGTAGATAATAATGAAGATGATTTTGGGGGCGAACCTTCGCTAAATACATTGTTATCCCATTCTGGAGCTTGATATTTTCCTTCTGGATCTGTTGGAGTTGATGGAATTGCTCCAAACAACTGGGAGTGTATATCATCTTTTTCTTCGATCACTTCATCTCTTCGAATGTTAATACTGACTGGTGATGTCAGCTCGGAAGTGCTTTTGATAGGCAATTCTAGATTTTCATACAAATAATCCTCATACCAATTCATGGTATCGAAATCTTTATCTGGCTCTATTTCCTTTAGTATTTCGTTAACACTATCGCTATCCATTGGTGGTTTAGGCAAGCATGCATCAACAGAGAGAATGTTGGGTGGCTGCCACCATGTATCTGGTGAACGATCAAGTTTAGGCGATGTTAATGATGCAGAGCTGTCTTGTAGATTAATATAATTCAAAGATTGCTGACTAATATTATTGTGTTGACTTATATTAGCGGTTTGAAGTGAAGCTGGTATTAAGGTGTGTTGATATTCTGTAATCCTTCTCATGGGTTGTCCTGTCATTTGGTTCAACGATGATATTCTATCAGTACAACTGTCAGAGGAAGTTATCCTAGCAGGATCTGCAGAGATGCACAAACCATCCCCCTGTCTTGGCAAGAGCTTGTAGTCCTTCCCAGATTTAGGAAAATATGGATTTGTCGATTTCACGAAGAACCTCTCATCAGCTATATCATGATCCACCGTGTGATTTTCTAGTGCATTTTCAGTTGTACATCTGAAATTGCACAGTTCACAGCGATAGGGACATCTATCAACAGGAACATGATTCACCAATATGTGGTTGATAACTCTGTGCTTTTGGCCAGTGAACTTTGGAATGTTTGTGCATAAGAGGCAGATAGTCGCTCTCCTCTTAGGCATTGCAGCCTTAAACTGGATGCTCATCTGCAAAGAAAATGGACTTTTAGAACTAAATCAAGCTGTTTTGGGATGTTATATTAACTGCAAGACACAGGCACTGGCAGACTTCTCATTTATCGGAAGGTTATTTATGAGAAATTCCCTTAACTATAATAAACTAGAAGCTCACAAGAACCAGTTTCGCTCACCTGAATAACTGTTGAATTTGAAATCATGTAAAATAAATTAAAAATCAAATCTATAGTTAAAGATACTTTAGATTGTTAGAGACTAGATATCATTCAATACTACAATTATATTTAAGATCATAATCAAAACCTGTACGGGCGGTCTGAAAACTTCAGAGGTAGATAAATCTAAACGTAAGGAACATAGATACCCAAAGTCAGATTTGCTCAAAACACTTTAGTTTCAGAGATATAAACCAAATTCTACCTTAACCCCCCCCCCCCCTCTCCCCCCTCGATGTTCTATTTTAGCCATATTGGCCATATTTGTTGGCAGGCCTGTCATCGGACATATTTTTAATACTAGATACCCTATTGATGATTATGGCCCAGTTTGTTTACATTTGTCTTTGTATTTTCAGAGGAGAAGATGTTTGTTTAAGGTTTTTGAAAATTGTTAAAAAATTATTATAAAGGGCATCACACCTTCAGGGGTCGATTGACAACTTTTGTCATGTTTATGACTTTCGAACAGCGTTATATACAGGCAAGTTTGATCAAATTTGGCCCAGCAGTTTCAGAGGAGAACGTTTTTGTAAAAGTTAACGACGACAGACGACGACAGTCGAAAATAGACAACAAACAACGGACGCCAAGTGAGGAGAAAAGCTCACGTGACCCTTCAAGCTGAAAGGAATAGAAAAGGTACATCTATAATAAGCGTTAGGGTAAAACCGTAATTAATATTTTTTAAACTAGCAATACCCAAGCTCTGACAGACTTTTAAACGAGATACACAATTTAAGTGTCAAGAAGAAAAAAACGGAGATTACACACAAGGGATGGGGTCGATTACTTTAAAATATAATCGATTAAATTACAATGACTTTGCTAATACAATGTAATCGATTACATTACAATTACACCTTATTTCAAATAAAATCGATTACATAACATTTACACCTGATTTCAAATGAAATCGATTACATTAGACATGTTAGATTACTTTTCCTTAAAGTAATTGTGATTACGTTAGATTGCTTTTTTTTTTAATAATTCTGATTACATTAGATTACTTTTCTTTAAAGTAATTGTGATTACATTAGATTACTTTTATTTAAAGTAATTCTGATTACATTAGATAAGTTTTCTTTAAAGTAATCCTGATTACTTTGGATTATTTATAATAACATTGTATATTGCAATATCAAAGAATTTCTTTTTATCCTCATGAAAAGCTTATTTTGGTATTTTTTTCAACAGCCTTTATTTATGCATTTTATTAAAAAGATTTAAGTACAGTGTAACATGTAATTTGATAACATAGCTATTGACAAGTGTCCTTTCTCTATGTAAATGATATAACTTTGTTTTTTCTACAAATTTTAACCAACTGCCCAATTAACAAAACACCTGAACAAGTATTGAAAAATTAATTAAGTATTGTTATTTCTGAGGGGACAGGTGTCAATCACTACTTCCATTTAACAAACAATAGGTGAGCTTGGGTATTAAAATATTATTAAAAGTCATAATTGCAATATCAATAAAGTTCTATGTGGTTAATTGTCATTATTTGTTTGAACATTTTAAATACTTGGTGTAATAGAAAGCTCATGCATTTATGCCAACCATCAAAGTCAAATCGGAATGAAATGTTTTTTTTTGCTTTAGAATTTCAATCTAGTTTTATCAAAATAATGGGAACATTTATATGAAATTGGAGTTAATATCAAAAGTGATCAATTAAAAAACAAAAAATGCTTAAAAGGCATTCTTGTGTTATAAGAGCGCAATCTCGCAACAAAACATTGGAAAGGCAAATTCCTGTAGTAAACTGTTAATAAAATAAAACACCTCGTTATACAAAACTTGTAATATAGATATACAATTTATCACATTAAACAACGTCATAGTGAATACTAGTTTCGTGATTTTTCATTCATGCTTTACATTTTATCACTTGCATATGTCTATCAAAAACTAAACTAGACTAACTAAACTATTGAGTTTCAAGTTGAATTTTGAGTTTGAATTATGTTTTGAGGTAGAGTTTGAGTTAGATTTCGAATTTGATTCTCATTTATATTAAGATTTCGATTTGAAATTGGATTTATCTTGATGTTCCATCTTGTATCAAGGGTTTTTGCTAGGTCTTCCGAAAAAGGGTACGTATGCGTACAAAAGATAAACAATGGTATGGTATACAAAACACCACACAGAAATCGAAATAAAGTTAGATGCGGTGTTAATGCCAATGAGACAACTATCCGCCATAGTTTAAATACGGTGGATGTATGCAATTATAGACACCCGTAACTAATAAAAAGTAAAATCACAAAAATACTGAACTCCGAGGAAAATTCCAAGACGGAAAGTGCCTTATTAAATGGCCCAAAAAAACAAATCAAATATTTGGATAACAACTGTCATATTCCTGACTTAATACAGGTTTTTTCGTATGTGGAAGAAAAGAGGGACTAAAGATACCTAAGGGACAGTCAAACTCATAAATCTAAAACAAACTGACAACGCCATGGAAATGTGTATTAAACCTGTTTTTACAGCTAGGTAAACCTCTCACGTGTATGGCAGTCGCATTAAATTTCGTTGTATTGGCAACGATGAGTGAACAAAACAAACAGACATAAGATATTATAATGTCAAAACCATGGGTACAACAGTCAACTTTGTGTTATAATCTTAATCACTATATAAAAACGAAAAAATTTATAACAAAGAAGCACAAAAAGGCATATAGACAAATATAAAAAAGAAGATGCGGTATGATTTCCAATGAGACAACTGTCCACAAGAGACCAAAATGACACAGACATTAAAAACAAAAGGTCACCGTACGGCCTTCAACAAAGCCCATACCGCATAGTAAACTATAAAAGGCCCCGACATGACAATGTAAAACAATTCAAACGAGAAAACTAATGGCCTTATTTGTATAAAAAAATGAACGAAAAACAAATATGTAACACATAAACAAACGACAACCACTGAATTACAGGCTCCTGACTAAATTCAGATCGTGGTGAGGTCGAAGTATGAGCGGCATGAAAATGTAAATTTCCGTTGCTTTCATGATGCTTCTACTTCCTAACTACGCTTCTACAACGATCCAGCTACGATTATACCACGTTCTCATCGGGCTTTTCTGCGACCTCACTACGCTTATCAAGATCGTTCTACGCTCATCACGTTGAGCCTGTAAACAATAAAGACACAGTAGTATAACGCTGTTCGAAAGTCATAAACATGACAAAAGTTGTCAATCGACCCCTCCACGTTTTCACTACAACCATACTACGAGCTATCTAGTTATTTCCACGATTATACTTCGTTCATACCGCGATCTTACTACGTTCTCAGCAATAACGTCAACATCGTGTTCCATATCAATACAGTTCCATTCCTTCTATTTCTGATTAATACGTAGATTTTTCGGAAACAATACAGTCATGCCACCAAAATCTACTAGAACACGTGGACGTGGTGGTCAGGGTTGATGTAGAGGCAGAGGAGGCTCTGATAGCGGGGGTCGAATTTAAGCTTTTTTTGTGCACTGGCCAGCCAGACCAATGGACTGAAAACTCTACTGGTCCGGCTCCAAATCTACTGGTCCTGCAAAAATGACATTCATTTGACAAACACTAATATAAATGAAAGATGTTTAATTTGATTTGATGCTTTCGTTTACATAAGTTAGACAAGAACAAAGGGATAGTCTTGATTCTGGTTTTGATAAAGGCTTTGATAATCTCAATGATTTTCTTTATCAAAATCAGGATCAAGGATAGAAAAAAATATCAGCATTGTCTTCCACGTCATCGCAATCCTCAAGACGACCATAGGGTGCCTGACAGTGTCGTCTGGAGCGCTGTTCAGAAATATTCCACATTTCAGTAGCCGGGACCGGATCAAATGATGCTATATCTTCAGTGTGAACCATAATGAATAAAGATCTGATAAAACAGTTGGACGCAATTTTGGTCTCCAATCATTCTTTTTTTGTCCGGCGGTTTAACTCCTACCAAACATTTCCACATTTTATATTGTTGTGAAGGACGCTCACCCGAGATATTAATTAACCTGATCAATTGCAATACCCCCAGTACCGTGTAATTGTTTTGTAAACAAACGAAGATTGCGATGCAATCAGTGATTTTTATCGACAAATTTCTTCTAGTCCGCCGGACCACCAGCTGACAAAATCAACTGGTCCGACGCACATTCTACTGGTCCTGGACCACCGGACCAGCGCTAATTGCGACCCCTGTCTGATAATAACGAATTCTAATCAAGCAGAGTTGTCGGACCGACCAATCCAACCTAAATTACAACCTACTGCTGGTTCATCAAGCTCAAATGACGATATCTAAGTGAATGATAACAGAGATAATACAGATGTGGCATCCAAGTATCAATTTATAAAAGTGAACCATTATAGACCAAGTTATGGCCTTGAACACAAAGCCTTGGCTTACACCGAAGAGCTAGCAATAAAGGGCCCCAAAAATTACTAGTGTAAAACCATTCAAACGGGAAAACTAACGGTCTATTCTATATAAAAAGAGAGGCATGGTTGAGCCGTTAGAGAAAATGGAAAAGAAGTCCTAATTACATACAGATAAACAAATTCTGGAGAGATTTTATATATATTTAATGTAAAAATGACAATGAGAATGATGGTCGTAGTATGAACGTAGTCAGGTCGTAAGCAGAGCGTGATGAGGACGGCAAGGGGCGTGCTAGAATCGTACTATAGTCGTGAACGGCGTGGTAACAGGTTATAATCTGACTGAGTTTATATCAAATGTTTAAATTTGTCTCGTCACAAACTATGCCTTTAAAAGGAGCAGAGTATTTACAAGTGTAGATAAATGGTCTTAATCTAAAATAATTGTTTCGGAGAAATGTTTTTAAAAACAAATAAGACAGAAGAAAGATTTGCATAATTACAGAATGCATATGCCTGGTTCGGTTTAAAAATAAATGACAGTTTACAAAAAAAAAAGCGAAAGTTAACAGGACCGAGGTCGTCAGTCGTCAAGAAAGGAACTTTGTGACAATCTACTCGTTCCCCAATCCTGAAATAATTCCATCGTTTGCTTTCAAAATGCTTTTTAAATTAATGTGACCGTCTTTAGCCTGAAATATATGCCATACTGAACTTTACAGCATGTTTATGATGACTAAATGAAAACTGCGTCTTCCAAACAACTGTTTACTTTCAGTTTTTGTTTATCGAGACTTTCGATATAAAAACAAGAGACGTTCCGAAATCCTGTATTTGTGTCAACTCGGCCAATATAGAATAACTCGGCCAATACAGAAAAAAATCATATTGGCCGAGTTATTCTGTATTGGCCGAGTTTACTCCTTATATTGCATAGGCAGTTTTCATCATATTAAGTCCAATAACAGTGTAGTTAATTGATAATGCATAGTATACACAATAGTTGGTATGATGGTATACCTTTGTGTCGTTCCTTTTCTATTTTCAAGGTCATGGGTACTTAAACTAAATATAATTTACTAATCTATGGTCTAATGATTGGCAAGAATAAATCCTTTTCAAGGACAATATCATTTTTTAAAAGTCTACTAATTTTAAATCGAGCTCCTTGCTTTATATCAGGTTTATCATTACTCGATTGGTTAATCCAAATTCCTCATATACAATTCTTATCAGTCATATCCTAATACAAATGTAATTGATGCATGTATATGAGACCTGTGAATTTGCAAATATTCTAGGGTTATATTTAGATATAATCTTATATATAGTTTAAGATATCATTTTTCATTCTTAAAAAGTTTCCTTAAGAATAGAATTATTTTGTTCAAATATTATGATTCAAAATTTGATCATGTATACAGCACTACCTGTGACTTTATCTTTTTAACTATGGCCATAAAAAATATGTTCATCATGATGGCCCTATATGTTCATCATTATACCCCCGTTGGTTAATTAATACACAAGGTATTAATAAAAAAAACTGTTCAAGGGTAAAGAGAAATCTTGAATGCATTAGTGTTAAAATTATATTGCTTACAGGTCATCTGACTCAGCTGGAATATACATGTATGTGTTTGTCAAATATGATAACTGTGACTATGCCAAGAAAATTCAAAAATTAAATGAAATGATAAACTAGTTATTTTTAAACAATTTCAGTCATTTTAACATGTATTTTTTGGTAAGTGAAAAATACATGAATATTTCCTTCAAATATAATGCAAACATTCAAAATTTCTGCTTTTTTGTATTGACATGGTGTTTCCCAAATTTTCTAAAATCAAAATGGTTTATAATAAGATCATTGTAGATTGACTGATCTGCATTCAACATTGTTTAACAAATGTTTAATATTGTCTAATGGGCTTATTCTAAATAACATTTGGACAATTCATTATTTCTCTATTAAATAATTATATTAGAAATATTCGTTACAGCGAAATTGGATACTATTTTTATTGTCATACAAACGTATAATATTTAAACAAAAAAAACAACAAAAAACTCAATATGATGCAAAGAAATAACAATTCTATAAGAAATCAAAACACATCGACATTTTTTATGTTTCTGTCCTGAGCTCAATGGGACAATTTCAATATTCTATCCTTTCTTGGAATTCTATGTCCACTATTTTCTATTTCTAAATTATGACCATTAATTCTCTACTTAGTGACACATTCGAGTTTACAGTTTTTATTCTTCTATTTTTTCTTTAAATTCGTTTTTTAATCAAGGGCTTTGAAAGTCTTAATTCCTTCAAGTCCCTGAAATTATTATTTTATCTAAAACGCCTGGGTTGAGTGAAATATTCTTTGCCAATGTATACCAGTAATATGTATGATGCCAGTCTAGCACTTTCGACAATATAATACACGGAAAAAGAATTTCATTGATAGACCATAAAAGTGCCACCTTCTATAGAAGTGTACATTATTTTTTTCTGAAGACAAAATTTGGATTTTAACTGACAGAAATTAGCCTAACTTAAGATAACATATTCAATAAATTCACAGTTGTTTCAAAAAGCAAGGCACATACTTCTTTAAATACTTTCTTTTCAAAACATTCACTTTATTTAGAGATAAGAACATATTTCATTATGAGTAGCATTTTAAATAACAGTTAACCAAATTTGATGATAACTAGGTGGGCATTTGGAAAATAAGTCTCTTCGGTGATTGTTCATGCACAACTCCTGTTTTGAGATTTGAAAAAAATAAAGATTACCAAAACTAGTTGTCTTCTAAACTTTATAATGATATTTGTAGTTTTTCTGAATAATAATAGATGTTATCTGAATTAATTGTAAAAGAATTGATATTGATCATCTTATTTTGTTAAGAAACAGGCTTGTTTAATTACTTTCATTGTTTCTTCAAAAATATCCTTTGCACGATTAGTTATTTTTAGTAATGATTCATTTAATAATGCAAACAAATATTTGAATACAGTGTAACAGGTAACATAATTAGATAAAGCATCAACCTATGTTTGACCCCTAAGACACCCCAATAAAAGCGGGACGAATAATTAAAGGGTGGACATAATTAAGAGGATGACACAGGTTGTACTGTAGATGAACCTCATTTTATAGTGTAACGCCACATCTCTCCCATCATCCATTTGTTACATGACCTTCTTAGCAACTTTAAGATATATTTACATAATCTAGCATGTAATGTTTTGTAATAACTAAAGCTTTGCAGATTTGGTAAAAAAAAACTGCTCCCCTCTTAATTGCTAAATCTACTACAGTTAGGTGTTGATAGAATAATTTGATGAAACGAAGCAACTCCTAAAGAAGAGATAAATTAACAACAATAAATTATAGTCAATCATCAGTCCAGTGGTTATGTTTGTAGTTCTATACAACTACTAGCAAGACTTGTCACACTAACTACAGAACTTATGTAATACGCAAGACGGTTTGGTAGTTGACAAGGTTTTAGAGCATTGTCAAGTATACAAAATAAAAATAGACAAGAGAACTAATTATCAAAGGTATCAGGATTATAATTGAGTACACTAGACGCGCGTTTCGTCTACATACGACTCATCAGTGACGCTCAGATGAAAATAGTTGAAAAGCAAAACTAGTACAAAGTCGGGCGTACTAAATAATAATCCTGGTACCTTGGTAACTATTGAAGAGCATTGAGGACCAAAAATTCCAAAAGGTTGTGCCAAAAATGGCTACGGTAATCTATTCCTGGAATTAGAAAATCCATAGTTTTTCGAACAATTCAAGGTTTTGTAACAGGAAATTTATAAAAATGACCATATAATTGATATTCATGTCAACACCGAAGTGCTGACTACTGGACTAGTGATACCCTCGGGGACGAAACGTCCACCAGCAGAGGCATAACTACACACTTTACTTATACCATAACTAATTCTAAATGCGTTAAAACTTATTGTCATATATGTGTTAATATGTTAAGAACATTCTAAATGCTTTAAGTTTATTGTTATATATATGTTAATATGGTAAGTTTATTAGAATAACATGAGCGAGGTTTTTTTATTGCACCAGATACGCAGTTTGGAGGTAAATGTCTTTATAGAAATGCACGAGATCAACATTTAATCTTGAAGTGCTTATTAAATATTTAAGAACAAAAAATATAACATAAGTGTGCTAGATGAATCTACAATATAACTTTGCTTAGCATACTCACTTTGATTTGTTATGTTGTTCCAGGTTCTTTTCGGTATGTCATGTCAATAAAACACTTTAGCCTCTTCAAGGTGCGATCCTTGGATGTGCAGTGCACTCGTGCACTACATTGCCCATTTTTCGAGTATGTGTATGGTACAAAAACATTATGAATTTGAGTGTTTTAGGTGCCTTTTTTGGGTGTACCTTTATGTAAATCCTTTTAACAATCGGTATCGGATTCAACCTTGACCTGTTCATTACCTGTATAAAAATATTAAAATTGAAGGAATGTTATGATATCTATGTTTCTCTAATATTAGTTGTGTATATATATATATATAGATTACTAAAAATTCAACATTTCCGGTATGAATATTCCCATTTTATAAAATGAATATGGGTTGTGACATTACACGAGAAGTAAAGGAAAAACATTTTATTTCAAAATTTAAATCACGATTGAATGCAAACTATGCATTTTCTATTGTGTAATAATGACGCTCCATACTTCTATATATAGACTAAGTGTAATACGATTTATCTCCCTTTATATACTCAACGACAACTATGACGTTACATACCTACCGTTACATAGTTACGTTAATCATGTATAGTTTCACCTGAAGATTGTTATTTAAACATGAAAGTACTAGTGAATTAAAACTATTCATACCGGAAATGTTGAATTTTTAGTAATCTATATATATTTCTATACACAAGAACATTTATTATAGTGATCTTTATATATATATATATATATATATATATATATATATATATATATATATATATAATGTCTAAAAATAGCAACAATCAACATTCAATCTATTTAAGCGTGGATCAGTTTGTGAAAATAAACTGATACAGTTACTGAATTAAAATTATATAAATGTCTAAGAATATAACTTAAACACACTAATTAATACATTAAAAAGTTCTATTAGATGTTAAATAGAAATACGCAATATTTCGCTAAACAAATTAGCTTCATCAGGCGTGTGCATCTCTCAAGGTGAAATCGGATGCATGACAAAAAATATTTTTGTAGCTTAATCTATACAAGAGTTGAGGAAAAGTGTAACATATTGATTGATGTTGCATAAAATATGTTTGCAGCTACAACTACATGAACTTGGAATAAAAGTTTAACACATTTATAGATGTTCGATTATTTGTATGAATTTCTATAAATTAATTTGTATGATTTCAAGATAATTATCATGATTATGGTTTAGATTTGTTTTTAAATCTTTTTTCGTCTCTCTCATTGAGTCCATCAGGTTCAAGAGTTCGTAACTGGTGCATCCAAAATCTCTCTCTTTTTTGTCTTCCTTGTGTATCCCAATTTTGATTTTTCTCAATGATTTGAAATGTGACGTTTTCAAAATCATGTCCTGCTCTAAAAAGGTGTCTTGTAATTGGGCAGTTCCTTTCTTTTGTATAAAATGACCGATGGTTATTTAGTCGGATGTTAAAATGTACCATACAAACCCTTGTCTTGGCTCCGTTATATTGATGACATCGACATCAAATGGAACGAAACTGCAGAACGTCTGCAAGAATTTCTCGATTTCTGTAACAACTTTCATCAATCGATAAAGTTCACATCTGAAGTTTCAAATGAGAAAATTGCGTTTCTCGACACCACCATAACTTTAGAAAACGGAGTCATGACAACCGACCTTCACACCAAAAAAACTGATAAACACCAATTTCTCTCTCCGAAGAGTTGCCACCCGAAACACTGCTCCCGGAGCATTCCGTACAGCCAAGCCATCAGGTTAAAACGGATTTGTTCATCGGAATCAAAATTAAACCATCGTTTGGGGCAACTCAGACAGCAACTTAAATCAAGAGGTTATAAGAACAAAAATATTTCAGAAGCTTTCGGTAAAGCAAAAGAAAAAGACCGAACAAACATACTTGAATACAAAGAAAAGACGGCCCAGACAAATAAAATCCCGTTTGTTGTTAGCTTTCATCCTGACCTGACAAATCTTTCATCAATTGTCCACAAACACTGGCGTCTAATTGAAAATTATCCTTCCTTAAAAGAGATTTTTCCATCACCTCCCGTTATGGCTTACCGCAGACCCAAAAACCTCAAAGATATTCTAGTATAATCCAAAGTATCTAAACAGGATATATCAACAATCGGAGGTTATACACCATGCGGAAGGGGCAATTGTAAGTGCTGCAGAGCCGCCACTATCGAAACCCAGTTCGTCAGCACAGTCACAAAGAAAAAATACAACATATTCATAACATCAAATTGCAAAACGCAAAATTGCATTTATGTTCTAACGTGTGGAACTTGCAAAATACAATATGTTGGTGAAACAGAAACACCTTTTAACATCCGACTAAATAACCATCGGTCATTTTATACAAAAGAAAGGAACTGCCCAATTACAAGACACCTTTTAAGAGCAGGACATGATTTTGAAAACGTCACATTTCAAATCATTGAGAAAAATCAAAATTGGGATACACAAGGAAGACAAAAAAGAGAGAGATTTTGGATGCACCAGTTACGAACTCTTGAACCTGATGGACTCAATGAGAGAGACGAAAAAAGATTTAAAAACAAATCTAAACCATAATTATCTTGAAATCATACAAATTAATTTATAGAAATTCATACAATTAATCGAACATCTATAAATGTGTTAAACTTTTATTCCAAGTCCATGTAGTTGTAGCTACAATCAATATGTTACACTTTTCCTCAACTCTTGTATAGATTAAGCTACAAAAATATTTTTTGTCATGCATCCGATTTCACCTTGAGAGATGCACACGCCTGATGAAGCTAATTTGTTTAGCGAAATATTGCGTATTTCTATTTAACATCTAATAGAACTTTTTAATGTATTAACTAGTGTGTTTAAGTTATATTCTTAGATATATGAGACTCATATAATTTTTCCTGTTTGTGTAGTATTGTCAATTTTGATGATCCAATACCTATTAAGTTTACTGGTTGGTAGATTCTTATAGACTCTATATATATATATATATACAACTAATATTAGAGAAACATAGATATTATAACATTCCAGGTCCTTTTGTTGTCTTCAATTTTAATATTTTTATACAGGTATATATATATATATATTAGTATAAAGTTGAATTATCTAGTTCTTAGTTTGTTACGTCCATTCGGCTATTAGATTGAACCTCGTTATTTAAGTAGTACAGATGATGGTATACAACTGACATTTTTCAATTAAGAAATCGAGTTTTCGTCTTATTGTTGCTCTTTGTAAATACAGCTGTTTCAAAGACCACGCGCCTTTTGTTTGGATGTATAATATGCATAGATATTTAGTTGGGTTTACGAATTAGTTTTCAGACATGTATTTGATCTCAGAGATATTACTTGGAATTGTGACCAGTACTCTTACACATGGATGGTGGCAGAATTAAATTCCTAAGAAAATTTAAAGTGAAGGGAATGTGGTACAGTATCTAAACATTAGTTTAAGTTCTTAGAATTTTGGAGCATATAAATGTTGAAAATACGCCAAACAGCATTCTGACCTTTGAATGAAATAGTAGTGCATACCAACTTTTCATTTTAGGGTTTGTTTTTTTTTTAATTTATAGTAAAGGTAGCACAGCTTTAGACGTGAAAGGGAGTTACTATTGGAAATTGCATGGTCTATATTAACAAAATTGCAAACTATGTTGGATGAAAAAGAAAACATGAAGAATTTTACCATACCTTCTACAGAGATTTAAGAAAATAATAATGATGACTCAGCATAAATTAACTGTTTACAGTATGCATAGTATACTCTCGTTAATACTTATTGCTCTTAATATATAAAATAATACTCACTTAAACAGTTTCAAACAGCGGTATACTACTGTCTTTATGTCATACATATATGATTTTCATAGATTTTCTAATTAGTTCAAGTATCCGTTTGCTTAAAACAATCTTGAAAAGGGTTGTTTGACATTTTAGGTATTAATTTAAAATATTCTGATTTTTTTTCTTCTTCTGCTAACATGTAAGGTAGTACCTCTATCATAGTCAAAATGTGTAACAACTCCTTTTGAAACAATCGGTTCCACATACATCCTTTATTCATTCATCTGATGTGTTTTACCATTTGATTTTGCCATTTGATTAGAGACTTTCCGTTTCGAATTTTCCACAGTTCAGTACTTTAGTGATTTTACTTTTTATATCCCTTTGATGCCTTTCATTCGTGTTTACTGTTGTAATAAGTGTATGTTTTCCTAATACAAATTAAAATGAAAACAGGGTTATTTCTGATGAACATGGCACACTGTTATTGCTGTGGTTATCTCTTATAGAAATGACAAAATCTCACTTGAGTTTTTAAGTATACAGTTTAATTCTACAGACGGGCAGTTTTGTACTCTTAAATCACTGGTTTAATGGAAACAAAACTAATCATTGTGTAAAATATTAGGATTGTATGGCGATCTTAATATTAGATAACACATTTGAATGAATAGAAGCGTATACTTTTTCTCAAATTAAACTAAACAACGCATACACAATCTTAGATGTTACAGCAACAGTCTCCAACATTTTCGTTTTTGTTTATTTTCACAATAATTTTTTTTAAATCAGTTCAATCTATCATTATCTTAAATCAAGATCGCAATACAATCCTAATATTATACACAATGATTACGTTTTTTCCATTATGTAAAAAATTAGGATTGTGTGGCGATCTTGTTATAGAACAGATACAACAAAGAATAACATTTAAACAATCTCACTACAATTAATACCAAACAATACCAAAAAAGTATGCGTTTCAAGGGGAGTTACTCTAGAATATATAGAAATAAAAAACAGTTCATCACTGTAGAATGCATGTTTATTATAAATAGAAAAAACGACAACCAAAACATTTCACACTTTAACTATTAGTATATAACACATGATCTATGTATCTAGCCATTCTTCTACATACACTAGTTGCATCATGACATAACAACCTCATAAACTAAGATTTAATATTTTTAGTATCAGTTTTGTTTTCATTCAAACAGTTGTATACTAACTCCTTCCTTAAACGAGAAAAATCGGAACAGTTTGAAAAAAATCATCTTCCATTGAATTTATATTGTAGTTCTTACAAATCCTGAAATCTTCGGGTTTTATGTATAGTGTATCGATCAATTCAAATATGAAGTTTATGACAGCTGGTTCTGAACCTTGTCATACTTAGTTTTTACTTATCATTATGACAATTTACAACAGATAATTTCTTACATTGATACAAAACAATTTTGTCAACATTTAAATAAATGTATGAATATTGTAGATAATAGAATATCACATTTTTAAAATAATTCAGAAAAAAAAATAAAAGAGTACATAATACGCCTATTTCCAGAATAAAAAACAAACTTTAAGAGCTTTCAAAGCGGTTTGTGTTTGAACCGGCCGTCAAAGCAACTGATAATGTGGTGGGGTATGCCGTAGATGCTACATGAACGTTCTTAATGAAATTCATCTACATTCAAGTCCGTGCGCTCCACAGAGAATCATACAGTAAATAAACATATCATAATCACATCACAGCTTAAGGCCTCCTCTGAACATTTGAAGGTGACTACTATGTACTGGTTACCTAAACTACACAAATAACTAGAAAAATATCGTTTCATCTCGATCTCTAGTTAGTATTCTACACGTAATCTTTCAGTGCTTTTAACAAGTTCCTTAACTACTATCAAAGAACTTTTCATAAACTCTTGCTGTAATAAAATATATGAAAATAGTGGAATTATCTATTTTTGGATTGTAACAAAATCTTTTAGATAAATTACGTGCTTTTGATGGTCTTTTAGATTCTGTTGACAGTTTTGACATTTCTATTCTTTACACTACACTTCCCCACAGTTTTATTTAATTAAATGGTCGTTTGGTAAATCTGAATGCAACTATATTTGCTGTAACTCATTTAAAGCCTTCGTCTTTAATGAGAGAGGTAAATATGATAGATATACTTACTGGAAGTGAAATGATATGATTGAAGCTGTTCCTGTTCGTATTGATAATATTTATGTACGAAACAAAGTTGAATTGACAGGTTGAAGGTATTCCAGTCCCAGCAGGCACTCAACATTGATTCAACGTTGAAACAAGGTTGTTTCCCAACGTTGAAACAATGTCAAATTTATGTTTTATTTTGAAAATTTGAATCAATGTTGAAGTTTTAACATCCATTCAACGTTGATTCAAGGTTGAATAGTAGTTGAAAGTATATTAATGAACTTTTTAATGCTACATACACATGTTTACCTGCTTTCCAAATTTTTGCTGTTGTTAGATGGTAGACAGGCAGCCTGGGTATGCCGTTTTTTTTAAATGTTTTTCTCTCTCACCAATTCACATATGAACTAAATAGATAAGCTAAATGGTAGACATCTTAATAAATACATCAACTGTTATTCAAACAGCATTTGGTGCTTGTACAAAGTCAATAATCTAGACCATAGATGTCATATCTTAAAATCCTGTTGGTTTCTGTGTCTCTCATATCCAAATGTTAATTTTTTTTTAAATGTATATTTAGCTTTTAAGAACAAGAATAACTACTGGTAGGAATACCTGAAATGATTGTGTGTATCCACTTGTATTAAAAGATAACTATACATAATTATCTATTTTAATATACAAGTGGACACCTATCATTTTTTATATATTCTTACTTGTTTTTTTGTTGTGAATAGCTATAAAAATACAAATCATTCAATGAATTTGATTACACAGTTTGCATAAAAATTATGAAATACACTTTATTCCCTGACACCACAGAAAGGATTTCCAAACAGAAAGGAAAGAAGATATTGAATAGTTCTAAACAATTCTCACAAGTTCAAAGTAGTTCTTGTTAAACCAACAACCAATGTTAAGCACTTCTTAAGTTGTATCATCATCCCAAGAAGAGTGAACTTACATTATCAGATCCAACATGTGTTTAGAATGATCGCAATTCATTGTACTTATGAAAATAAGTAGATGCTGCATGACTGCTAACCAGACAACTCTCCACAAAAAACAAAGGTTTTTGATTATATATACATCTATGTTATATAAATGTATATATTACCCTCACTCCTACAATTGGTATAAACCATTAAATGAATACATATTTACTCAGGAACAATATCAAATTTAGTAATACAACAATATTTCTTTTGATACAAGATTTATTTTATAAATTCATTTGTTATCTTTGTCTCTTTTTGTTCTTATTGCATGTCATCATTCTTCCAGCTCTTCGGAATCTTTCTGTTGTAGACTTTAACCAGGATGGGTCTTTATCACATATATATGTCCCAGTGACATCTGTATACTTTTGCAGTATATGTAACCTCTGGAAAAAATCAGATTTTAATAAATATAAAGTATATGTCCCGAAAAGATCTTTTAAATTTGAGCCACTTTCAATTTGTTTCTAGAAGCATTCAAAATAAATAAAACCATAACGACGAAGCACATATTGTAATAAGATAATCATTAGTAAATATATATACATTAATGATTACTATTAGTAGTTTTTTGTTAATGAAGAAGCTTCAACATGAGTTTTGTAAGACTGCGGTTTCACTATATTATTGATAACAGTGAAACCACTTTACCTATGACGTTTCTTATTTATGACTGCCCAAGTCCATTAACATGAAATAAAGAGCTTTACTATAATAGTTTAGGTATAAAGGCAAACATAATATGGTACATGTATGTAATGTAAACAAAATTAGAATAAACAACAGATTAATCTTTGAACACAAATGGTATATACATGTAGTTACACAGACAAAAACCTATCTTTGATGATTTTAAAGGCTGGAATTCCCAAAACTGAATTTTAATTTTGCTCCACCTGATGCGTTTTAGCCATTGATCTGTTTGACAAGCTTCTGTAAAATAAAAAATACATGTTCATGATTATGTACTGCTAACATTCAGCACCAGGTTACGTACACATTTATATAAACAGGCATTTCTCGTATTAATTACACAGAGTCAGAGATCAACTAAAGTACATGTATCAATTTTCCATCACATGATCATTCAAATTTAATACTTTGTTGTCCAGTTGAAATTCATTGTTTATAATCGTCAAAAAGTATGTGGTTTACCAAGCCTTAAAGTTAAACTAAACGAATCGCATATATAAAGCATACAGTAAACATGTTTTGAAATTTACCTGAGCACAATAATGTAAACACTTGCTTATCCCCCCCTTTTTCTTATTTGAATCTTTAAGCATAATAAATGTATCCATTTTTACCTAAACTTTAAAATGAAACTAAATATGGTTTCCACATTAAATGCTCTGAAAAATAGTATAATTGGAGGAAATTATATATGACGGCCCTTCCATGTGTTCTGATCTATTTTCTGAAATACAATGTTGACGTTGTTTTTCTCTAATTATGCAATATGATACAAATTAAGAGTTTCTAAACAAAATTCATAAATATGAAAAACCGTGATAGCCATATACAAATATGTACATACCATAGATATACGTGATAAAAGAAAAGTTTCACTTTGATTTCGTCCTTTGTTGTCCTTTTTGAAATACAGGAAAGGTGCAGGTTTAGATAATGCGCATAGGCAATTTAACTTCCTGTTCAAATCTCGCGAAAATATGAATGAAAGAAATCGCGATCATTGTTGATAATCAACTATTTTAAATTAATTATTTCTTTACATGTTATCTTTATGCTCAAATTAACAATATGTGAATTAAAATTAATAAATTATATTTCTTATTGCCTAGAAATTCAGTATCAAACTACTTACCCCCGCCCCCTTTTGCTCATACCGTGACGCAAAACTCAAGTTGAAAAGTGCTCAATAGTTTGTACTTTACTGTTAGGTGAAAACCAAAACTCTAGATATTTCATTCTTTTCTTTATAAATATATACTTCTACGGTTATATATAGATAGATGTGATGTGAGTTCTACTGTTATGTATACATGTATTGCCTTCTGATAATGATTTTTTTATATAGGCCTACCATAATGACAATGAGTACTTAAAATAAGTAAACGTTGATACAATGTTGAATAAACGTTCCAATTTCAAAGTTAATTCAACGTTGAATGTATGTTTATTTCTTAACGTTGAAAATGATACGTTGTTTCAAGGTTGAATATACGTTGATCACGTTTTAACCTCATTTCAACGTTTATTCAACGTTGAGTGACTGCTGGGGTGGCAAGTATTGTGCCCCTTTAATAGCAGACTTGTTTTTGAATCACAGTTTATTTCCAAACTCAGCAAAGACCCGTCTAAATTGTATTTTATTTAGTTTGGTGCAAAAATATATTATTAAAAATAAACGTTTTAACCCTTGATGTTAATGCCTCATCACTCAATAGGAACCCAAGCATTTCATTCTGTTTACATTACAATAATTCACGTTTATTTATTATTATTTTTATTTTATTTTTCTCATTAATTAATTTTTTTTTTCTTTTTTCACCTTTTTCACATTCATATATTTATTACAGAGCATGCCAGTATTTATATTTATGTATTGTTCAATAAGTGTATTATTTTTGTAAAAGGAGACAGATTTGTAAAAGCAAATTGCTTGTTTCTGAATCCTTAATATTATTTCATTGTATAATTAGTACTGCAACTGACATCGAAAAAGACGCTTATTTAACGAGTTTAATGGTCCGGAATAACACACGGCTGCAAATTGTTTTAAATGATAGAATAATATCTATATTTTAATTTCCGTCGGGTCGTAAAAAGTTTCTATGGTCACATTTTTGTATTTTATCCCTTTAATGGGGATACCCCACAATTTATGGTTTTGGGTAGTTACCTTAAAATCCAAAAATATATTTTTTGGTTAAATTTCCCGCTATTTTCGTAAATATTTTCTATGCACATATCATCAAGGATCATCGGAATGATGAAGACGTAAATATAATACCATCTCCAAGTAAAACTTTCAAACTTAAAGTTAGCTGTTTTTTAGGTAGAAATTTAACGCGTTTTTCTTTGAAAACGAGAAAACATATGATTCAAAAATAGTATTTGACATTTGAGAGGACAAAACATATTATTGCGATACTGCATGCAAATTTTGTTGGGCAAATTCCAAACAATTTTGTCAAAAACTCAAAAATAAAAACATCATTTGTACCTTTTTTAATTACGGAAATTTCCTATCCGTCAATCAGCTACACCATTTATATTTTCCTTCACCATCAATTTGATAGTTTCGATGTGATTATGTAGATTTTGTAGGAGAAGTTAATTTATTTTTGAGTGATTTGAATATATATAGTAGTTCTTTCGTGTATTTTCTGTAAATAAGTTATATTTGTGTTAATAAAATTTTGACTTTATATAAAAGATAACCAAATCCTTCGGATAAGAGGTTTTTCCGGATAATGACTATAGTTGACATTGTGTGAAAATACATTGTATGTCAATATTTAACCTCAGAGCAATTAATATGCATGCAAGTGGTCGGGGGAAAAGTACTATTGAAGATTCGCAGAGATTTGGTGTGTGACAAGGTGATGCTAAAACCAACTTCACTTAATATTCTGCTTTCCGTGGGCGAATCATCAGTGATGTTATGAGACTTGCACCAGAAGGCAAAATTGGTGCGTCTTTAAATTAGATTGATTGATTGATTGTTGGTTGCTTAACGTCCAGTGACAAATATTTCATGCATGTTCAGGACGAGAACAAGTTAACAATAAAAACAATAGGTAGGTTTTGTCATAATAGAGGCCATTCGGGATGATGATCGGGAAAATTTAGACTGCCACTGGAAAATGATGGTATATTGGATTGGGACAGAAATTTTCCATTGCAACAGGCCACCTTCGGACTCCTCAAAGAGTTGATTCAAGGGTTTTAACATGCAAAGAACGTGACACTCCCTTTACACGAGGCATCGGACTTAACGTCCCCATTCTGACCGGACGTGACTGCGAACTTGATACATCCCGCACAGCCAAACGGACGCCCCACTTCGTTTTACTGCCGGTCGGGAGAAGACCAAGTGACCACATTTCAACAGAAAACAGCAGAAAGCCATACATGTGATCAAACTGATCGACATGTATCCTCACAACCTGACACTTTTATACGATCTCGCGCTCAGTTTCTTCCTTGTAGTTTGGATATGAAAACAGGGTTTTTATGTAAAAGACAAACCTTTAAAAAAGAAAACCAGAAAACTACGCAAAACTGAGTCCTCTAAACGTGTTGACAGTCTTTTAAGTTGTGCTTATTAATGTGAGTAATCATTTATCCATGCATAACCAAGTACTTATTGAAGTCAACACCTGTGCAATTAAGTAAAACAGTTACTGAAAAATTAGAATTTGAACTTGCTGTCAGTTCATTAATAACGATTGTTAGTGATGTGATTTGTTCTTCCATAAAAAAAAAAAGGCACATCCTCTATATATACCGATCAATTTTACATTGTGACACCTTACAATTCAGACACAGTGGGGCCAAGGGATATGAAATAAAGAGTTCAGCTCTGAACTCAATTTAGGGGATGCCATATCTGCTGCAGGAAAATTGAAGTCTATGTTAAGACTTTCAGAATTACACCAAGGTGTGTCTGAAAATATTAAGGATACATTAAAAGAAGAACAATTACTTCACCCTGCCACCAGTGCTCTTATGAGCTATGTCCTCGTTTTGGTATTTCTATGGAAATGCATAGCTTGTTAATAGATATCGGAAGATGTGGTATGAGTGCCAATGATACAACACACCATCCAAGTCACAATTTATAAAAGTAAACCATTATAGGTCACGGTCCGGTCTTCGACACGGAGCCTACGCTCAAAAGTTCATTTGTTAGTTAATTGATAAAATTAACACAAAGGCGCTTCTGAACCGTATATTGTCCCTAAAGATAACAAAAATTCGTAAATGGATGGCTATTTCAAAATCAATCGTTTCTGTAGCAACATTCGCCCCATTACATTTTGGATTGGCAGTGCAGATACATCATGCATATGCATATGGGAATATGGGTCACTAACATTGATCGAAACTTTGTACTCACATTTCTTTTGTGTTTCCTTTGCAAAGGTAAGACTATATCTGACGAGTTTGACCGAATCATGACGGTATTTACGCTCCAGATAGCATTTGTACTCAAAAACTGTGTTTGCTTTGAACAAACTCTGTCCTACGCCGAACTTGTTCTTATAAAAAAGGGAAGTGTCTTGTAATGCTAATACGCGTACTGAATCCGCATATGATGACTAAGAGATTGATTCATGTCCCTATTTTATGAATACTTGAGCTATTGTTTGTCACTTTTAAAAGTTATACAAGGACCATGACTGATTTTGAATTACAACATTAGAAAATTGGCATTGCATTGTATAATTTTTCATCCTTCCCTTAAAAAATTAATGAGTTAACTTTTTTACCAGGATTATCCCACTAAAAAAATGTTCATGCACCAAACTGACTTTGTTTACACTCATTTTTTTAAAACCTCGCATTCGCCTCGTGTGACTATAGTATAGTTTGTGTTATAACTGCCCTGTCTAGACTTTGCAAATACAAAATGTGTTTATCTATAACTAGATACTAATTTTCACAAAATACACAACCTTTAAGATGCAAAATTAAAAACACTGTTTCAGCGCTTGAATTTTGTTTTTTTCAAAGATAGAAAAAAATATTGAAATAGTTTGATAAACTGGTGTTTTATACTTTAGAAAATAATTCTGTAATATACTATAGTGAAATACTATACACAATATGAACGTTTTTGGATGTGAAAAGGTCAAGGCCACTTCTTCTTTTGCTATGTCTTAAATGGAAAAAAATCAGAAGGTTCCAAATCAACGCCATTTTTTAATGGCAGCTTTTCATATAAGTAGTCAAATTTGTCGTTTCAACATCGTTTCATACCATTTTTGTAGCATTCTATTGAATAAATATCAGAATATTTCTCCTTTTTGTTCTTGTGGTTGAAATGTTGATATTTTTAGGTCTGACCTTTGACCTCAATTTTACAAAATTGTGACCACTCAGGATTTTTACGACCCAACTTTTCTTATTATACACGTTTTCCTCTTTCCATCGATATATAATTTAGGTGTGTGTTCTTCCGGACCATTAAAGTTTTAAAAAATGAACTCTGGTTGCAGTACTAAATATGTTTAATGTTGATTTATCTGAATAAATATTGTTTAGACTAAATTGTATTTAGTTGAAAAACTCAACAACACTTTCCGCTCTATTGATGATTTTTTTTTTCATTAAATAATCAAGAATTTCAAATATACGGCCTAAATTTACCCAAAGGAACTTACTTTAAATAAATCAAATTTAAACGGTAATAACTGTCCTGTTCTAAATTTAGATAGTTCGGTTTTACACGGGAAACTACATATCAACATTTACGACAAAAGGAAGGATTTTTCGTTCCCTATTATTTTTTTTCCTTTTTGGATGGTAAATTATTAAGCCTGGGATTTCGTTACAGCAAATAACTGTAAACCTTTACTAAATTCTTCCATAGATATAAAGAAGTTTGCTTGTACGTCAACATTTTAACGGAAATGTTGGTTATTGTGCCTGGAAATTAAGAAAGGATCCCGGTAAAATTATTGATCATTTGAATTGTTCTAAAGGGTTACCAATTCAACACTGTAAATAGATCATTGAATATTGTGTTTATTGGTATTTTTGTTGATTTTGTTATCAGTAGATTAAAACAAACTTGTTATTATTGTTATATACATATACACATCCATGGATCTACAATCTGTCGATACCCGATTTTGGCATTGACAAAGATCATGTTTGTCTCTGACTGGTTATGAAGTCTTTCCACTAATTGCATTGGATGTTGGATGTGAACTGATTGATACATTAGTCTAAGATGATGTTTTTTATTAGTTGTTAGTGGCTTTGAACTAGCTGTCAGTAATTGCGAGTACTCTCAAATCTGTAATTAGTTTATTTTCTTTTTTGGGGGGTTAGGATATACAAGTACCCGGTCGAGTCTACTCTGTTTATGTTAGATGTGTTTCTATTTGTATCTGCTGTTGATTTATGAATATTCGTTGGATACCAATTTTCTAGGATTTCGTGGGTGAAGGTAAACCATGAAATTAAATGTTCAACGCATGACAAGTTTTCTATAGGCTTGTATGGAGACTTGGTCATTTGGTCTCTTGGGGAGAGTTGTATCATTGACAGTCATATCACATCTTCTTTTTTATATGTACATGATGTAGTGTTTTATTGGATTTTGGATTTTTTTTATTCTGTATGAGTAAATTGAGTCTGTATTTTGTTTTTCGGCACAACTTTTTTTCTTCAAATATTTGCATACATTGAGACATAATAGCTAGGACTTTTTTTCTCAACGGGTATTCAAGGTAACTGAATGCAAACATTAAAGTTTGAAGTTTGTAAACATGGTATTTATAACAGTTTAAAAAGAAATCCAATCATAGAGCAAGCATTATTTATGGGATTGTATATTGAGCATCAACCATGAGGGTAAGTAGACAGATTTTAAATAATAATTAATAGTTATCCCACAAGGAAGCGGTGTGTTAGTGTAAGATCGCCGCGAAGGCCGGAGGCCAGAGGGTGATCTAACACTGACACACCAAGTCCGAGTGGGATAATTATTTAAAATCCAGCTGTTTTAGATTAGACGAAAAACCATTTCCAAATTATAAATCTAGTTTAGAACGCCACACAACCATTATAATATACTTTATATATTACTATATGATGAATACCCTGCATGACCCACGAACACGATGAGTAGATATCAAACAATGTCGACTCGCCCCACTTGCCAATCGGCCCATACTATATCGCCACTTTATAAGAAAAGAAAAAAAACCACTGTTGTTTACCGACTCGCCCCACTTTTTAAAAAGCGCAAAATCAAATTGAACAATCAGTCTGACAACTCACTTATTAACGAAAAAGGTTTACACCCCACTGAATAAAGGTCTGCCAACTCGCCCAACTTATAAAAAGATCTTGCTTCCTTTAAGTTTGTTAAATTACTGTTAGTTCGTATCCAGTCGTCCTGGATAGTGGTATGTGTCGTGGCTTGCTATGCTAAAGGTCTTGAGTTCGAATCCCAGCAAATACACTGGATTTTTTCTACGTAAATTTTGATAGATAGTCTTTTCCGTGTAATTGATTATAAGTTTTATGGGGGATTTGACATTCCCGCCAAAATGTTACAGAAAAAATGAAAGCATGCAGAACAAAGAAACTCAAACTGGGGTGATCTGGTAGGGGTGATCCGGCTCAGATCACCCATTTTAAAACAAAGGAGCTGGGATGTAATAAATAGATGAACACATGGTGAATATAAAAAACAAAATTGCAAAGTTGAACCAAATTCTGTCTGAACGAATAACAATTACTATTTTTCAAATCAGGATTCGAACAAAAGAGTTTGTCAACCAATTACAATTGGTCATGATATAAAAAAAGAAGATGTGGTATGATTGCCTATGAGACAACTATCCACAAAAGACCAACATGACACACACATTAACAACTATAGGTCACATGAGTTTATTAAACAACTTTTTAATTAAAAACAACAACTGGTCACTTATTTGACTGAGATTGCTATCAAATGAAAATCAAGACTACTTTTGTTTTTATTGTAGACATATACAGGTATATAAACGCAGGCATTATTTTATTACGTTAAACAAAGCGACACTATAGACGCATTGCATCATACCTTTATTTTCAAAAGGATAAATGAAAATAAAATTACGTGAACGGTTTTGTTCAATAGTTGTTGGTAAGAGTATATCGATATGCTTGGCCCTTCATATTGATATAGACTACATGTTTGTTTTTAATTTTGGATATTATATGGTTGTCATTTAGTAAATGCCACTGAAAAAAAGCGATGAGTAATTCGGAATGTAAAAGAAAGGTAAAACATTCGTAAGAGTGAACCTACTCGCTGGTCATAAACATATAGTATAACCTTTTTGATAAATTTTGATAAATAGATTCGCTAGTATCACTGATGAGTATAGAGGTCATTTATAGAGGCTGAATATCTTTAAAGTGACAAAATGGATAAAATGCACATTGCTAATGAATAGTTGATTACATGTTAAAAGAAAGATAAAAAATAAGCCCTTCTTAGTACCAAAATTAAATACTTAAACTTGAATCGAATATTACTAATATCGAAACAGACTGAGAAAATAGATTAGACAATGTCTCAACATGAACAACATCTGTAACTCTATTGATTGAAATAATATGCAGATTCGTAAAAATGGATAAATAAAAAGATTTCCATTCAATAGATAAATAAAGGCAACTGAAGCTTACCGCTGTTCGAAATTCATAAATCGATTGAGAAAAAAAACAATACCGGGTTACAAACTAAAACTGAGGGAAACACATTACATATAAGAGGAGAACTACGACACAACAGAAACACAACATTAAAATGTAACACACACAGAAACGAACTATAATATAACAATGGCCATTTTCCTGACTTGGTACAGGACATTTTAATTATCAAAAAATGGTGGGTTGAACCTGGTTTTGTGGCATGCCAAACCTCCCGCTTGTATGGCAATGTTTAATATAACATTAAAATGACAACATTACAATTCTAGGACTACAATACAAATAAATGGGAGAACATATAGGGTAGAGAAACACACGAATAATAGGTAACAAAAGGTGCCGGGTTTACAATTTAATACGGCAGACGCGCGTTTCGTCCACACAAGACTTACCTGGTACCTTTGATAACTTTTTACCAGTGACGCTCTGATGAAAAAAGTTCGAAAGCCAAAAAAAGTACAAAGTGGAATAGTTGAGGATCAAAAGTTCCAAAAAGTTGTGCCAATTACGACTAGGGTTTTCTGCCTGAAATAAGAACATCCTTATTATTTAGAATAATTCATACTTTTGCAAATTTTTATAAATTGACTATATAATAGATATAAATGATAAAACCGGTGACTAACTACAAAATAAAAACGGATAAATAAATAACATTAACCAGCATATAAAAATTCACAGTCGCGTTAGCCAAATCGATAAACGCACAAATTTTAGTGACGTCACATTTGAATTTCTAAATATTCCCCAAAAATTAGGATAGAATTCAAGATTAGGTTTGTAATGTTGATATAACATTTATTAATAACAATGAAAATTCCAATACTAATTAATATCAAATTGTGGTAGTAATAAGTTGAATAATTTATTATCTAACTATGTAGGTATTTTATCTAAATCAAACTGTAAACCAAATATATAGTATAGATTTAGTTGAACCAAACTAAATCTAATACATGAACAGGATGATTAATTATCTCTACCATAACACACGAATACATAAGAAAAAAATAAGATTTACAACTACAAAAGATAGGATTAATATTGAATATTAGACACAATACAGCATATTCAATTCTAAACACTGATATCAATTTAAACCATGCCGACTGAGTTAGAATAATGTGTTCTCCTTTTGAAATAAAACATAATTATGTATGTAAAACACTTGATGTATCATAACTATATCTGCACACTGAATCATCATTTCCTTTTTAATATTGATGTTAATATTTAGTAATTTGAAGTTATGACAAATGCATGATATTTCTGTTCTATAGTAATGAAAATTATAAATTCATAGAAATTTGCGACATCTATCCAAAAACTAAAATCACAAAAATACTGAACTCCGAGGAAAATTCAATCAGAAAGTCCCTAATCACATGGTAAAATCAAATGACATAACACATCAAACGAATGGACAACAACTGTCATATTCCTGACTTGGTACAGGCATTTTAAAATGTAGAAAATGATGGCAAAGACATTTAATATCAATAACCAATAAGAATTGCATACTCAAGAAAGAAGAAACCACCAGACAAAAGATAAAATACCAACCACAGATGCAAAATCATAAGTGTTTTTCATGAATTGTAGTTTACCACTCACAATAAGAAATTGTAAAATCGGGGATTTTAAAAGACAATCATCGATTTTATTATTAAATTCAGTAGGGTGATTTTTCTCGGAGTTCGGTATTTTTGTCGTATTTCTTTTTACAATCAAACATGGATGCACATACACATATAATGATAAATTGTTTTGGTTTTTTTCCATTGAGTGCCATCGTTCGAAGTTATTTTGTACATAGTTTATGCACATTTGAAATATTTTTTTAAATATTACATATTATATTATATGACATTTGAAAAAAGTAGCAATACTAATGAATCTAGTGAAGTAGTTACTAGTTCACTCGTCAGAATTCGATTCATATTGTCTGATTTTTAAAAGCTTTTCGTACTAACTTTTATTGTTTTCATTTAATAAACAGTGGATTGATGAACAGTAAAATATGATTTCGTCATTTTTGAAAATGTATTGTTTATAACAAGGAGTCAGGGTTTTAAACACCGCCAACATCGCTCCTGTCATGGTCCAGAATCTCCAACAAGATCATTTAAAACAATCTTTTATACAGAAAAGCTCGTTAACATCCCTTTTCGACAAGCCAACTGAGTTAGAATAATGTTTTCTCCTTTTAAAATAAAACATATGTATGTAGTAACTGCGTGGTATTTATTGAACAGTTCATCTCTACATTGTTGTCATAACACTGTATGAGAAGTGACAAACGAATTGGTTTGTACCAGAATTAATTATTCTACATTTTATTCTTATTCAATTTACGAAATAGAAGATATTGCTCGTTTAACCTCATGTCTATAAACATAATGTTATAATTGTTTTGCAAAAACATAACAATTAAATAAATGCAATCCACAATTATGCATATGTGGAAAACATAATACACATGCGTCTCCAAATGTCAAATAAAACATATATAATATATATGTATACATAAATAAAAGAAGACTTGTGGTAATCCTAAATAAGACAACAACCAAACGACACAAATAATATAGTGCCGGCTAATTCATTATATCGAACAAACAAAATGATAAAAGACTTATGATTTGTGCAACGATATTTTATCAAGATAAACATTAACGAACAAGATGAACTAAAATCGTATTGAAATCTATTTCTGCACAACATAATGCCATCTGTGTCAGTCCCATTATTGTGATAAAACAATGAGTTTTTGTGTTAATAGAGCTAATTCTAGTTGAAGAGCGGTATACTTCTGTTGATGCATCGGTTATTGAACAAAGTGAATAAGATGCATTGGTTTTTTCAACGGGATGAATGTTATTCTCTACCCGTTCTCGCATGTTTTAATAGCAGTCATCTCTGGTGCAATAGTCAGAAGTTAATTTTCCATTTTTATTTTTAACCTTTAAACTGAATTGTTAATTGATCAAACGTAATATCTAAATATTGTCAATATGAATGTATGAATATTAGTAGTTTACTAGAACACATCCGTGATTATGATATCACGGGTCCGTGCCTGAATTAAAGTATATAACTATGCGCAAGCCTTATTTTAGTATTAGTATTGTCATCTGATAAAGTCATGCCGATTATAAGATACACAGTTTTTCTCTGCTTTCAAGTCTTTCTGTTTGAACCCGTCGAACTGAAACAATAGTATTAATTATTTGGAAAACAAAAGGTCCTGGAATGGAGTATTTTTTAAACAACAGCATTGTCCTATATAAGTTATAAATAAAGTTGAATTCTTTGCTTCGCTGTTTTACGTCATGCCCACTAACAAATGGAAAACTGTACCTATACGCCTTATTTTTAGTCCAGATTTTTAGTATTCGTATTGTTATCTTAGAAAGTGTTGCTGATTAAAATACTACAATAGGTAACAATTTGACAATTTAGTAGTGTCAACCCTGTGGTTATGACCCGTGTATATAGCATATTAATCCTGAATACAACGTTTGGTGGTGCGCCTGTCAGATGCGGAACGTACAGATAAGGTAATAGGTAACAGGTAACTATACTATTGGTATCGGTAGCGGACTCGACCCGGAACTTCTTAATTATTGGAAATATTAATTACGTGGAAAACAAAAGGGCTGGAGTGGTGTAATTCTTAATCTACACCTTTGTACTATATTAGTTATATATAAAGTTGAATTCTGTGATTCGTCGTTTTTACGTGATGACGGCTGACAAATTGGACCTCGTAATTTTAGTATTATAGATATATTATACATTTTGAAACAAACTAAGTAAAAAATTTCTTTTTGTAATTTTTCAGTTTTAATTTGTATAAATTCTTTTCAATAACATATGCTTATTATAGTTTTTTTTATTTTGCATTCCTTTTTCTACAACATTGTATAAAACAAAATTTCAGAAAAGAATATACGACAAAAACTAGTCCCACAATGTAAACCAGATAAACATCTACCATAAAATATGAATACCATGCACTACAAACTCTTCAGAGTCTGAATTGACCAGTTTTTGTGCTCGACCAGTAAAATCGAGCACACATTTTACTCGACTAGTCTCGACATTGTCTCGACTGTACTTAACTGTACTTAAGTGTACTCGACTAGGTCTCGACTTTACTTAATTAGTCTGATTCAGTACTTGATGATCATTGTGTAGTCTGAAATGGTCTTGACCAAGGCTCGACCTGTCTCGACCTGTCTTGACTAGTCTCGACCTGTCTTGACTAGTCTCGACCTGTCTCGACTAGTCTCGACTCAGTCTCAACCAGTCTCGACCTGTGTCGACTAGTCTTGACCTTCAAATTTAGTTTTGACTGGTGTAAATCAGCCCATCTAACTAAATTAAATATTGATCTTAAAACATTCAAGCTTATTAGGTAGTTTGATTTATTACTGTGAAATGAAAGAATTTAATTTTACAATATGTAAAAAAAAATTATTATATAAAAATTCAGATAGGCATCTTTAATTTTTTTTATAACTTTTTCAAATCAACTTGGATTTTCATCAAACTATGCAGATATCTTACATATATATCAAGCTTACTGTATTCCCTTTCATTTAGTTTTTTGTTGTATTGCTGTAAAATTTAAGAATCAAAGTAATCTTGGTATAAAAAGCTAGGATTTGCAATTCGGACAAAATAGAGATAGTACACTTTAATTTTTTTAATAACTTTTTCAAATCAACTTGGATTTACATCAAACTATGCAGCTATCTTACATATATATCAAGCTTACTGAATCCCATTTCATTTAGTTTTTTGTTGTATTGCTGTAAAATTTAAGAATTAAAGTAATCTTGGTATAAAAAGCTAGGATTTGCAATTCGGACAAAATAGAGATAGTACACTTTAATTTTTTTAATAACTTTTTCAAATCAACTTGGATTTACATCAAACTATGCAGCTATCTTACATATATATCAAGCTTACTGAATCCCATTTCATTTAGTTTTTGTTGCATTGCTGTAAAATTTAAGAATTAAAGTAATCTTGGTATAAAAAGCTAGGATTTGCAATTCGGACAAAATAGAGAGAGTACACTTTAATTTTTTTAATAACTTTTTCAAATCAACTTGGATTTGCATCAAACTATGCAGCTATCTTACATATATATCAAGCTTACTGAATCCCATTTCATTTAGTTTTTTGTTGTATTGCTTTAAAATTTAAGAATTAAAGTAATCTTGGTATAAAAAGCTAGGATTTGCAATTCGGACAAAATAGAGATAGTACACTTTAATTTTTTTAATAACTTTTTTAAATCAACTTGGATTTGCATCAAACTATGCAGCTATCTTACATATATATCAAGCTTACTGAATCCCATTTCATTTAGTTTTTTGTTGTATTGCTGTAAAATTTAAGAATTAAAGTAATCTTGGTATAAAAAGCTAGGATTTGTAATTCGGACAAAATAGAGATAGCACACTTTAATTTTTTTAATAACTTTTTCAAATCAACTTGGATTTGCATCAAACTATGCAGCTATCTTACATATATATCAAGCTTACTGAATCCCATTTCATTTAGTTTTTTGTTGTATTGCTGTAAAATTTAAGAATTAAATTAATCTAGGTCAAAAAAGCTAGATTTTGCAGTTTGAACAAAATAGAGATAGTACACTTTAAGCTTTTTAATAACTTTTTCAAATCAACTTGGATTTTATTAAAACTATATAGCTACCTTGGTGATCTTACTAAATCCCAGGTTGTTATGAAGTTTTAAAACATATTTTTTTCAAATTTAATGACATGACACTATACATGATTTAATTACATCAGTACACGTGAGTTTTACAGGTAAAAAGAAAGCCCTACTTTTCTTAAACTCGTGTATTACTTGTCTAGTGAATTAAAAGCCCTGCGATTTAGATTTAACAGGATGTTGCAACTTTCAATAAATGTTATTTAGAATTTAAAACTCTCTGGTAGATGTGATCTTTTTAATAAGTTTGCCCCAAGCAGAAGGTATTGCTTTATAAATCACCACAAATCAGAAGAACTATTTTAATAATTTCTAATGTTTCATCCCTTTTTGATATATTTATATAGTGTATATCAAAAGGAATAAAACATTTAAGGAATTATATTAATATTTTATGTATACTTTTCCCCAAATTATGAGAAAAGATATATTTCTAATATCGTAGCTTTTTGACCTAGGTTAATTAAATTCTTAAATTTGACAGAAATACACCAAACAAAATAACAACCTATGATTCAGTAAGATCAATATATTGCAAAGATATTTGTAGAGTTTGATGAAAATCTAAGTTGATTTGAAAATAGTTATGAAAAAAATTAAAGTGTACCATCTCTATTTTGTCAAAACTGCAAATCCTAGCTTTTTTTACCTAGATTAAATTAATTCTTAAATTTGACAGCAATACAACAGACTTTATAACAACCTGGGATTCAGTAAGAAGAATACATCACCAAGGTAGCTATATAGTTTCAATAAAATCCAAGTTGAATTTAAAAAGTTATAAAAAAAATTAAAGTGTACTATCTCTATTTTGTTCGCACTGCAAATTCTAGCTTTTTTTACCTAGATTAATTTAATTCTCAAATTTGACAGCATTACAACAAAAAACAAAATGACCTGGGATTTAGTAAGCTTAGTATACATTTAAAATAGCTGCATAGTTTGATGAAAATCCAAGTTGATTTGAAAAAGTTTTTAAAAAAATTAAAGTGTACTATCTCTATTTTGTCCGAATTGCAAATCCTAGCTTTTTATACCAAGATTACTTTAATTCTTAAATTTTACAGCAATGCAACAAAAAACTAAATGAAATGGGATTCAGTAAGCTTGATATATATGTAAGATAGCTGCATAGTTTGATGCAAATCCAAGTTGATTTGAAAAAGTTATTAAAAAAATTAAAGTGCAATATCTCTATTTTGTCCGAATTGCAAATCCTAGCTTTTTTTACCAAGATTACTTTAATTCTTAAATTTTACAGCAATGCAACAAAAAACTAAATGAAATGGGATTCAGTAAGCTTGATATATATGTAAGATAGCTGCATAGTTTGATGCTAATCCAAGTTGATTTGAAAAAGTTATTAACAAAATTAAAGTGTACTATCTCTATTTTGTCCGAATTGCAAATCCTAGCTTTTTATACCAAGATTACTTTAATTCTTAAATTTTACAGCAATACAACAAAAAACTAAATGAAACGGGATTCAGTAAGCTTGATATATATCTAAGATATCTGCATAGTTTGATGCTAATCCAAGTTGATTTGAAAAAGTTATTAAAAAAATTAAAGTGTACTATCTCTATTTTGTCTGAATAGCAAATCCTAGCTTTTTATACCAAGATTACTTTAATTCTTAAATTTTACAGCAATACAACAAAAAACTAAATGAAATGGGATTCAGTAAGCTTGATATATATCTAAGATATCTGCATAGTTTGATGAAAATCCAAGTTGATTTGAAAAAGTTATAAAAAAAATTAAAGATGCCTATCTGAATTTTTATATAATAATTTCTTTTTTACATATTGTAAAATTAAATTCTTTCATTTCACAGTAATAAATCAAACTACCTAATAAGCTTGAATTTTTTAAGATCAATATTTAATTTAGTTAGATGGGCTGATTTACACCAGTCAAAACTAAATTTGAAGGTCAAGACTAGTCGAGACAGGTCCAGACTGGTTGAGACTGAGTCGAGACTAGTCGAGACAGGTCGAGACTAGTCAAGACAGGTCGAGACAGGTCGAGCCTTGGTCAAGACCATTTCAGACTACACAAAGATCATCAAGTACTGAATCAGACTAATTAAGTAAAGTCGAGACCTAGTCGAGACCTAGTCGAGTACACTTAAGTACAGTTAAGTACAGTCGAGACAATGTCGAGACTAGTCGAGTAAAATGTGTGCTCGATTTTACTGGTCGAGTACAAAAACTGGTCAATTCAGACTCTGAGGAGTTTGTAGTGATGGCATATCTAGCGATGCTGGTTTGAATGTAGTGATCCATACTTTGTCACCAAGTCTATCCAATAATCTGCTCTTTGTTTTGGTGTTTGTGGACGACTGTGAAATATATCAGCTCTGATTCCTTTCACGGATTTGGCTATACTTTATGGCTTTGGATTTCAAATATTTTGGCCACGAGCATCACTGAAGAGACATGTATTGTCGAAATGCGCATATGGTGCAGGAAAATTGGTACCGGTAATGTTAATACTACCACTACATGCCTCTGCTGGTGGACTGTTAGTCCCCGAGGGTATCACCAGCCCAGTAGCCAGTACTTCGGTACTGGCATGAAAATACGGATTTTTTTTGTGTGTTATTAAAATTTGCTGTTGCAAAATGTTAGAAATTATTATAAATTAAGGAATGTATCTCCCTCATGCAAAGCTCTGATTCCTTTCACGGATTTGGCTATACTTTTTGGACCTTTTGTATTATAGCTCTTTATCTTCTATATAAGCGTTGGATTTCAAATATTTGGCCACGAGCATCACTGAAGATGCATGTATTGTCGAAATTCGCATCTGGTGCAGGAAAATTGGTACCTTTTATGTTATTAAATGCTGAACATAAAAGTGCCTTTATGCACTGTTTCATTGATGTTGTCAACTCATTCGTTCACAGAAAATTCTTAAATATCCATTGAAATTCCATAACCCTTGTCTTTTATAACAGGGGCATTTGTTTTTTATCAAGAGCAATTGAAAACGCAATCATTGATACACCATGGTAGAGAGCTTCAAAGACACTGCTCTTACCACAATGAGTGATGAATAGTTTCGTTAGTGTATGACCAAACAGATCATTCTGTGATAACCATGGCAAAAGAAATATGTTTTCATATTCTTTTTCATAATTTCCATTCCGAAATATAAAATTAAAATGCTTCATCTTTTGAAATTATTATTTCAGTGCATGACTTAATTATGCTTCCAAATGAAAAAATTACCAAACCATCTTCCGACTTCTCAACAAATGACTCAATGGTGGAGAAAGTGCCCCGAGAAAATCACCGACATTCGATAGGAAAACTGACAATTCTAGTCATTTAAGATTAGAGTCGAGTGCAACTCGCACGGGTTGGGTTTGTCCTCACAACCTAAGTGTTGACTGGCTACAGTGATGACAATAAAAGAACTACTTAGACCACCCTCGGCTACCGAGACCCCTGGTTTACTATTAAAATGTGACGGGGTTATCACAATCCGTTATACTGTTGTTTTTCAAAGGATTTCAAATGATGGATTGCATTGCTGCTTGACGTTTTTACCACTGGGTCGATGCCACAGCTGGTGAACGTTTCGTCCTCGAGGGTATCACAAGCCCAGCAGTCAACACTTCGGTGTTGACATGAATATCAATAATGTGGTCATTTTATACAAATTTCCTGTTTACAAAACTTTGAATTTTTCGAAAAACTAAGGATTTTCTTATCCAAGGCATAGATTACCTTAGCCGTATTTGGCACAACTTTTTGGAATGTTGGATCCTCAATGCTCTTCAACTTTTAATTTGTTTGGCTTAATAAATATTTTGATATGATCGTCACTGATGAGTCTTATGTAGACGAAAATTGCGTCTGGCGTATCAAATTATAATCTTGGTACGTTTGATAACTATATACAAATTATTTTCCTGTAAAGTGTGTGTTTGTTGTTTCACATGAACATATACTTCTGCATTGTGTATGAGGTTACTATATGACTTTTGTCTATGAAGTATATCAACTTATAACAAGTTCAATATTGTATGAAATATTATTAGCATGGTAGGTAATCTGATTTTGCTTTCCGTGAGTGTGATTTGTTTATACAAAGTACTTTTTTATGTTTTGTTACTTATATTGTCATTTTAGTCATAATGATACTTTGAATTCAAAACAAAAAGATGATTTGTTTTTTATCCTATATCCTACAAATGAATATAAAGAAAAATCCTATATCAATACTAAATCCTCCGATTGAATTATTGTATTCCATTACTCTGATTGGTCGACATCTTTTCTGTATGCAGTGAGCTTAACAATGATACCTCTCTTTCGAACTTAGGCAAATGCACAGCTCAGATGCGAGCGGAAGACCGGAACAATCACACATTGAATGTAAATTGTGATTCTATAGGAAAAAGTGATATACCGAATCATTTACGAAAAAGTTTAATTTGCAAATGAGACAATATCTGAAAAGGCCTAATTTTTGGCAATAGAAAAAGTTAGAAAAAAAGTCTTTCGCACCTATATTTTAATAGAACAACTCAAAGAACAAACATTGAGGATTCAGGAACTGTTGTCTGTAAATAAAACATTTGTTGAATGAGTTAGCAATTTTAAATACGGTATAAAAAATTCCAGTTCTTTCCTGTTACCAAAGTCAATCAATTTGAAAACGTTTCTTATGTGAATAAATATAGTTATAGATACTTTATCTGGTTTACAAGCATATTCCTAAAATATTTTATCAAATGCCATTTATCAATTTTAGCATGTACAATACGAAAGATTAAGAAATATAATAAAATATAGTCTGATATGTCATTAACATGAAAGAATATTGAGTAACAGGACAGAGTTGGTAACAGGAAGGAATTATTTTTTCAAAACAATTCCTTTATTTCATAGTTCAAGAAAAATACATCATTACAAATTTATCACAATTAAAAGATAACAGCAAGCAATGCCATTTATCATTTAAAACTTAATTTGCAAGATGAAAAATCTGCCTAGGTAATCAAAAATTCAAAATGAATTCCTTTCTTTTACCATCTACTATACTAGAATTGCACAATGGTCTCTGCTGTTATTAAAAGTTAAAACTTGTCTTTTAATAAAAATTATTGTATATCATGTATTTTATCTTGAGATTGATTTAATATAATGATAATAACTTATATTATATGCAATGGATGACATATAGTAGAAAAACTTTGTGTTTCATCAGCGAAATTGTCTTTCAACATCCTTCATGTTACTGGTTATGGCTTTGCTGTTTTTCATATCAGATATTAGAAATGAATTACACAGTACTGTTTGGTCTTTATTTGAACTGTGTGAAAGTTTACTTCCATCTACATATCAATTGGATAAAATACTATAAAAACACATTGAATGTTATAGTGCTGACAAGTAAATATCCTCAGAAGGTACACAAAAGGGCTGTTCTAGGAGAGAACAACAAAATTATTGTTCACTACATTCTTATCACTGGTGAGCTCGAATTTTTTCAAACTGAACATGTGGAGTTATAAATTCAGGAAATGATGTTCTTCTAATTGCATTATAAGAAATCAAATCTTGGTCTTTCAAACGTTTCCACAGGTGACAAAAAAAGTTGTAACAGGAGGGAAATTACCCCTTGGGACAAAATTTTATTTTTCTTAAATTTGCAAAATTTTGTTACATGCTCATTATATAAACAGACCAGTAAGGGACATGTTTCTTATATGATCTATCATATTTGTGAAAATCGGAAGCCTGTTAAATTAATTTGAATGATTTAGTTGTCAGAAAATTACACTGAATAATATGATTTGTTGATGGGTTGAATATTCAGATTATAATATTTTATTGGAAGAGATATACGAAGGTGTGTTTAATTGGCAATAGTTAGCGCAATATATACTCTAGTTAAGACTGAAACTTAAAATTTTCCAAACGATGGTTGAATAACAAAAATAATTGCCGATGAGATATGGATCCTGGAAATTATACTTTTTCAGATGATGTCTCAAATAGAAACGCATATAAATATTTCAATAAAAAATATATCTTTAATCTAACTTATTTTCTACGTGCTCCATGATGATGTTTTAATTGATGATCAAGGTCAAGATAAAAAAAAAAATCAGAATTAAGTTACATAGCAGCTAAATTTTTCGATCAACAATTCCGAAATGTTTAGTTTTTTTAAATTACCGTGGATTCATTTCAGCGTATCATTAATTTTCTAAAGGAATATATGCAGACTTTGCCAAAATCACGCAATTAAATATCCACGAATATGTAAGTTTTTCTCAATCCATGAAAATTGGTACCCGCTTAAATAAATGAATCCACAGTATACGTTATGAATCGGCCGGATATATATGTAACAAAATTAATGTATGTTTTTAAACGTGAATTCCAAACTGAATTGAGTTCTTTCCTTGACATTATAATTGCAAGAAACTTGTATGACTTTAAGAGCTTCAAAGTGCTTTTCCTGTACAATTCTTTTAAATGAATGTTTGTTTTGTATATTTATTTAATTAACTGTTGATAGAAACAAAGGTCATTATTTATAATTCTATCAAGCCAAGGAGGTATATGCTTAGAACAATTCAGTTGTTTCCACCTTAAGTGAGAGGGTGCTAGACAATTTTGGACATTTAAGCTCCCACATTTAACCTCTTTTCGTGATAGATAATAAAGTTCGCTAGTTTCTACGGACTAAAACTGGTAATGATCTATAGAACCCCTGTAATGGTCAGATCCCGCTCTACTTGAGGCACCTGTATTGTTTATGCGTTGTCCATGTAACTACAAACCCAGTTGGTAAGTCTAATTCGATGGAATGAGGATGGGAATGGAGTTTCGACAATCTGTAATTGCATCCGAATTATTGATTCGAAAGGAGCTTCTTTAAAAGCAGCAAATGTCTATCAAGAAAATCACGATAGGAATTGCAAGCTATGCAATATCGTATTAACTAGGGGATTCATTATTCTACATGTGCAGGTGTTGCTGGAATGTTGCTACATAGTCTAAACTGTGTATAAAATGTCACTGACGAGGTTAACATTACATGTAAACAAATCGGTCATAAAAATTACATAATTCGAAACACTAAAGTTTCAAGCGGCAGGTTTGGTTAGCCATAAAACCAGGTTCAAACTACCATTTTTTCTTTTTCTGTACCAAGTCAGGAATATGGCATTTGTTATCAAAAAGTTCTTTTATATATACGTTGGCGTTTGTTTTTGTTGCACTTCTTTGTTTCTGTTGTTCCTTTGTTGTCCTTTTATAGTTGATGTGTATCCCTTGGTTTTAGTTTGTAACCCGGATGTTTTCTCTTCTTCGATTCATGTCTTTGGAACACCGGTATACTGCTGTTGCCTTTATACACAGCTGATTTGTAATTATTCTTTTCTGATCTCTTAATTTTTTTCTATTCAATCTGGCTTTCAAACTATTGATTATGGTTACACTGATGAGTCTTGTGTAAATGAAACATTTGTCTGGTGTACTAAAATAAAGTATGTATCTTAATTCAATTGTAAATGTATCTAACAAAGCAGCCAACCAATTTGCAAAATTGGCTTTAAATTTTAGTCCTGTTTTCGTTTGACATTCTTTTTTCTATGGCATATTAGGGAACAAAGGTTTAAGAAAAGTTTAAAACTGTAAAATCCCAAGACTAGATAAACAGATAAATATCGATCATATAATAAGAGTACCACGGCATATCTAGTGATGCTGGTCTGAAATGTTGTTTTCCATATCTTATTACCAAGTCTATCCAATAGGCTGCTCTTTGTGACGGTGTTTGTGGACGACTGTGGAATATTTCAGACGCTAATTTGATATTGCTTATGAAAGTTTTATTAAACGCTACTTTTTCAATTGAGGTAACTAATTCGTCTACAGAAAAATTTAGAATATCCATTGATATTCCATATCCTTTGTCCTCCATAATTGCAGCGTTTGCACCTTGATCGTGAATTATCGGAAACCCTATCATTGGTATGCCATGGTAGAGAGCTTCAAAGATGCTGCTCTTTCCACAGTGAGTGATAAATAATTTCGTTTTGACATGCCCAAGTAGATCATTCTGTGGTAGCCATGGCAACAGTAAAGTATTACCTTTTTCTATTTCATCATCTCCATACTGAAATATAAAATTCAAACGTTTTGTCTTTTGAAAGGCTAAAAGAAATGTATTCAACATTTGTTTAGAGCATGACTTAATTATACTTCCGAATGAAACGATAGCAATGCCTTCTATAGACTTTTTAATAAATGTCTCTATCAAAGAGGTCAAAGGTTGAGCTGGTTTTGTTCCTAAACCTCCGCACATAATAACATTCGGTGAAGTTAAAAGTGGATAATCAATTAAAAAATCGCCATCACTTATCTGTAGAATAAAGCTATTTTTTAGTTCGCTGTTTGATATCAAAGGCTTTTCCGGAGCATACTTGCTGACAAGATTTTCAAAAGAAGGCATTGTTGGTTTGATCAGCTGAATAATATAGAACAGTGAGTTTAAGACACGTTGTGCAAACGTCATTTTGTCTGTAAATCCTGACCATAATGCCGTCGTGGTGGCGGGGTTAAATGGTATACGATTTAGTAAAGAGTCATAATGTGCCCCAATGAAAATAAACGGCAATGAAAGTTTGTAAGCAAGAACTTCATAACATAGAATACCAGGAGCGTTGGCAACGATAGCATTGGCAAACTGCTCAGAAGATAAAAGTTGGAAAAGCTCATCATCTGTCATAAAGTTATGACAATGTTTTGATGCTCTTTCCAATATTTGATAAAATGGAAAAGACCGTTTCAATTTCTCAGCTACAACTTGTGTTACTATATCCATTGATACATTATCAAAACTTTTTGCTATCACAGATTGCACGGATATTCCTCCCATTCGTATTTTCTTGTCCATAGCGGTTGACAAAACAAATGTTGTTGAGTGGTTGTACGTCTCTAATTCTTTTACAACGTTTAATACTGGCAAGATGTTACTCCATAGTGGTGGAACTATAACAACGATTTTTTTACCCTCTACATCATAGACGTACAACAAACATATGAGGGTCATTGTTCAAATTAATCTTTGACAACCAAACTTCATTCTGAAATACATGTATCAAATATAAAGACATTATTTAGAAATGTAACATCGTTATCTTTATATACAGGGTTTTATTCGTCTATCAAATAATTAACAAACAAAAAACATATATAGTCGTAGACGCCTTACGTCTGCATTTATTAACAGTTATTTGAAAATAAAAAGACTTCAATTAAGGAAACAGGTCCGGACACACGATGGCAGTTGTAAGCTTTAACTGTTTCACTTGACTTGATACTTGTCTCAATTAATCTAGCTGGTTATATTCTGCCTATGAATGAACAATTTGTAAACAATTCAATGTCTTCATTATAATAATAATAATTATTATTATTATTATTATTATTATTATTATTATTATTATTATTATTATTATTATTATTATTATTATTATTATTATTATTATTATTATTATTATTATTATTATTATTATTATTATTATTATTATTATTATTATTATTATTATCACTTTGTCAACCAGGTATTAAATTGATGTCTTCATAGCCCGGATTTATTTTCTATCAATTGTTTAATGACTTTCGAAGAGCGGTATACTACTGTTGAATTTATTCATACAGAAATTTTTTTGTGAATACAGAAATTTTGAACTAATGGTTCTTTGTGGATAAAAATGGAAAGCCTTTGTCATGGTTTGGCTTGTCCATTATTGTTTTGACCATTAATGCATTTGTTAATCGCAAAACCATCCTCCTTTTATCACAACACCGTATCACTAGATTTTCTGTTAACGGAGCAGAAAGTGTTTACCCTTCCGGATCACTTAAAATTAATTCGGTTGTTTAAATTATAGTTTGTATTGCTTAGTCTTTAGTTTTTATCTGTTTGATGCTTTGTAGCTTTTTGTCTTTTATCTGTTAATAACTACTATTGTGATTTTTATGCTTTTATAGTTTCGAACTGAATTTAATATATGTGTTTTGTTATTGTTAGAAAAGAGATATAAACCAATCTGTATAACGCTTTGTCGCCTATTATCATTATGTCGGATTTTAATTGGAGTACCAAAATGGGTCACTAGTCGAGTACGAATTGTTGACCCTTTCGTTAACGCTCAAATATAAACTTATGAAAGCCGGGGAAGTAAAAGGCCATAGAAACATTCAAAAGAACTAAATAAACAAAGTGACTTTAAAGAGTATAGAAAACATCGTTTACGGTCAAATTAGGGAGTTGGAATCTAATTTTCTTAATGCGTTTCTTAAAGTACTGTTCATTTGTCTGAAAATATAAATTTTACAATTTCTAGTTTATTTTAGTTAATGCACGGTACAGGCAAAGACGAGCATACTCTCATGTCAACGCATCCGGTCCAGCTCCTTTTGTAGTCCTCGTGGTATTCGTCTGATTTGTTTTTGTCATTGCGACTTTCCAGATTTAAACATCGGTAAACTAATGTCCTTTTAACAGTATTTAAAGAAAATATGTTGACGCATAGAGATATTCCGTATATCTCTAGCGTATAACAAGTTTGTAAACAAATTTAGCAAAGTATCACTTGTTCCAAATTTTCTGCTATATAATTGTTATAATTCGCCTTAAAATACTAACATGAAATATTTAAAGGTTTTCATAACAGATTTTTACAAACTAAATCAGAAATAAATGATTTACCTAAATCTGAAGTTGCTGATTATTTAATCTTCGAATGGATCTTAACTGATGATTCTGTTAGCTCATCGCTTTTTATCCTGCAATTGGGTGTCCTACTATATAGATACAGCCCTACAGATATCGCTATGCTGTATTTGTATACTATACAGATATCGCTTTAAAGCTCCGCCCACTGCCGGACTGAGAATTGTTTGAACCTATGTGACCTCAGAATGTGTATTCCAGTTGCATTCCAATGGCGATGACAATTGTCGATTTCAAAACTTGAATGTGTATGATTGTGCTACAAAATCAACCATGTCAATTTCAGCACAGTGCATGTTTAGTGAATGTCAAGTCTGAAGCGTAGGACAACTCGTACACTTCTGTTTCAAATTTGACAATGTTCTGTTATTTGTTTTTACTGTTGAAGTTAGTTGTTATATTAAAATAGATAATTATTCACCTTGAGCGATGTATTATTGTTGACCATTCGAGATTCTTTTTTTGCGAACCCGTCTTCAGCGTAAGCTAAATATGTTAGTTTTTGTGTCTTTCAAAACACAAACAATATACAGAATTAATTGCAGGATAAAGACAATAACTGTTTAGTGTCTTTAAATATCAGCTGTATTTGTACTCGGCTCGAAACAGGTGTAGTAGCTCACTAAAAGCTCGCCTACACCTTGTTTCCTAGACTCGTACAAAACAGCTGATATTTAAAGACACTAAACAGTTATTGTCTATGTATCCGAATGTAGGTCTAACATTTAATGCAGTCAAATCAAGTTTGATAACAAACATATATGAGTGTATTGAACCTGCACAATGTATAGAATTACGACAGTCGTAAATAGGTTATTTAATCACGTTTCAAATTCTACAATGAATATCCTCAACCAGTACAAACCAGCATCCATCAGTTTTTTTACTAGTCTTCGATATTGTTTCATGAAGTTCTAGTTGCATTTTAAAGTTTGGAAATTCATGCTATTATAAAATATATCCTAACCGTGTTGTAGTGATAATTTGTTTCTCGTTTTGAACATTGTAGTTATGTTCATAAAACATGATTCGTCCAAATACTTATCCAATAAACGTCATGAACACAGTTATTTAATGTTGAAATGCATATTTGGTACATAAGAGTCATAGGAAAAGAGTTTCTTGTTTGATGAAATTGGTGAACTAATGCATGCGTAGTGAATAGTTGCTGAAATAAGTCCTTTGTGCATGTTTTTTTTTTTACATCTATTACAAATCCATATCGTTTAAAGGGGCATTAGCTGTCAAATTTATGTTCACTGATTTGATTCAAATTCTTTCAATTGATTTATAACAATGTAAAGCATGTTTTCAAAAGGAAATTAGAAAAGGTATAAAATAAAATAAATATACCGGGCATGAAAATATGTAGCTTCCTTTCGTGTGTATTTTAGTCTAGAAGCGCTCAAATTAACTATCGAGTTGGCCCCGAAGATTTCCATATAACTGTTATAAACATAATATAGATATAAATAGATACCAGACTCGTGCTTTTGTATTTTTCTATGTCTGTTTAATTTCATATTATAGACTAAAAATATATGTTAATCATCGTTTTTACCTGTATAAGAATGATTTTTTTGTGGATTCAGTCAATCAAATGATTACCCTTTGTTTTACTTGCAATGTTGACATTGTTTTCCAATAAATAATTAAACACGCACAATGCATGCGGTATTCATCTCTAGCTAAGGGATTAAATTGAAGTTCACATAAATACGGATCCAATGATGTCGAATTATTCACTTGCAAGTGAATAATTCATCATCAATGTTTCTTAGCTTATTTTGACAAAATTGAACCACACATTTATACTGGCTGTCAAAAGCGATAAATTATTTCACTATTTCACTTTCATTAATGATTGAACTATAAAAGAGATCATATTTTATATTTGTATATATCTCGTAGCTAATGCCGCTTTAATCGACAAAAAAATCATTTAGTAATTGTTGATCGAATACAGGAGGATTTTGAAAATAAATAACTCAGCCTTGATAATCACAAAAATAAATGGTTTGTTCTGTGGTAGTTTGAAAATAAATTACCTGACTTGCAATGTATAGAAAATAAATAACTCAGCAGTAATAATCGAAAGTATGAGATGGTACCAGATTCTTCATAAATCCATCTTTTTTCCCCAAAAAAATCGGGAATAAAAACTTCCCTATTTTTTAAATAATAAAGGTATAAATATTATTCAAATATACTTGAAACGTCTGAAAATTGGTTTCATTTAACTTGAGGTATATTGTCTCAGGAAACCTTACCTCACTTTTATTTTAACAGGACCGTAACTTCATTGAGGCAAATGCCTCATGTAGGAAATTTCAAAACCAAACGCTTGTCTCTATATCAAATTGTGTTCACGGCAAGTGCCTTGCAAGAAGCAAGTTCTGTTTTCCCTCAGATGTAGCCCTGATTTTTCGGGATCAATGTTTCTTATTTATTTGTCTTTTGTTCATTGATTGCCCTTCTGTATTCCGTTAATAGCATAGTTAGTGTTGCATTCCTTTTGTAATCTAGTAATTGTGTTATGAACTTGATCATGAGTTTGAAAAAAACAGCAGCAACAGACTTAACTATGTGAATATTCCATTTTTGCTTTATCTTGTACATTCTGGTCTTTTGATGTTGTCCCTAGAAACTTAAGTCTTACACTGAATTTATACATTTTGCTTTGAGATCTTGTCAAAAAATTATTAAAACAAAACTTGCATTTTCAGATTATGGAAGGGTCTTCGTAACACCAAGAAAGCATGATTTTGGATCATTTGTTCTATAGATTCTTGGGCCTTCAGTGGCTCCAAAACCCTTCAAAAAAAATTGTCCTCGCTCCGCTCGGCCAAATATGTTTCCCAATACTTTTTATAAAGGCTAGTTACACCCAAACTTTAATACTATGTATATATGCAATACATGTATATGCAGTTGGGAATATAAAAGATTCATTTCTGTAGAGGAGGAGGATTAATTCTTATCCCCCCCCCCAGAATATCAAATGGTCGTCCCCTTACATCTATCATGTCTGTACTTTTCAAAAGACAACATGATTCAAAAGATTAAACATTTATAAAATAAAAGAGGTCATAATAAATATCGTGAAGCTTTTGATATGTTAAATTAGTTATCAAAGGTACCAGGATTATAATTTAATACGCCATACGCGCGTTTCGTCTACATAAGACTCGTCCGTGACATGTCAAAATACAATCCCGTACGTTTTTTTCCCGAAAGTTACCAACCAGATTAGACTTATAATAATGTGGCTACATGACTAAAACTTCAGTAGAATTGATTTGTTTAGGCTTGAGATTCAAAAGTTCAAAATACGACGAGTCGTATATCTGTGTTAATGACCTAAAACTAGTTAAAGCCGTCAAATGTCATTTTATATACATGGGTAAGTTAGAAATTGCGTGACTGTGAATCGTTATGTTTAGAAAGTATTAACATTGAAAAAACAAGGGTTTAAAATAAACACAAATGAGTTAAAAGTGTTGTATTGATAAAGTTGGTATTTAGTCATACCGGAAACCGGAAATATAGAACAGCTGACAGCGGGAACTTGACGATTTGAATCAGTTACTTGCAAACAACCTCTGTGTCTAGACGTATACTTAGAACTAGAGACTTGATTGATAACCTAGTTGGTTGGATACTCCCGACTAAAAGGTAACTCATATATTCACACATTCACACATACTCATTCGTTCACCATTCGCCCATTTACAACAATGGTAGTGCAGGTGTGTGCGTGTATCCATACGTACATACATACTCGTTAATGTTGAGATCAAACATTACATTTTTTCACTATTTTTAGTAAATAAAAATTATCTTTCTAGTGAAAAGTATTTGTAATCGTGTTGCGTTCATTTGTATATAATATATGTGCCGTTTTACATATATGTTGACCGCATATGAAACACTTGTTGACGGATGCTCTGACAACAAGATACGTAAAGTTTGACGTATTTATTTTGAACATATAGAGAATATATTGTTGACGGATGCTCTGACATCAATATTTTTCTATTTCCAAATATTATTTTTCGTGATTTTTGTTTGTCCTACGTGATTTTCGGTTTTCTTTGGGTTTTTTTGGTTACCATGGCTACGAATATCAACACCGCAACATATGATGATTTATTATTACTTGAGAACATTGGAAAGTCGAGGGCAAATGCAATTTTACAGGAAAGTAGTAAAAAGAAAATATTGTCAATACAAGATTTAAAATTGATTCCTGATATACCTGAAAATGTGTGGGACAACCTTGTTGATACAGGGAAAATTAATTTTGAACCGGAAGAAGGCTCGCTCAAATTTAATCATGAAATGCAAGAATATGTCAGGAGTTTACAAGAAAATCTCCGAGATAAAGACAAACAATTACAAAGTTTTAATGCTGCAATTGAAGAACAAGGGCAAGAATTTAAGACGCAAATGACAGGTATAGAGGCACAGCATCAGAAGAACATAGCAGAAATACATACGCAATTTGAAGAAAAGCTGGTTAATATGCAGAATCAATTCAAAGACAACATGGAAAAAGAATAGGTATTTAGAGACGAAAGGGAGCATCACTGGAATAAAAGAGAAAAGGAACTGGTTCAAAAGCATGAATTAGAATTAAAAATTAATCAGATGGCACCTTCAGGAATATATGGCAAAGACCCAACATTATCTGAAATTTCAGTACCTAGTAAGACAGCATTGCTTAAGCATCAGACAATTCAAATAAAAGAAGAGATTAAAGAGAATAAAGTACCAACTGTCACTAAAAACCAGACAACTGAAGATAGATATGTTAAAAGTTCGATAGAAGGACCATTAACACCAAAAATGTCCACATTTGATGGTAAAGCAGATTGGCGCCCATATTTCGCACAGTTTTGTCATATTGCCAAACGCTGTAAATGGTCAGAACAACAGAAGTTAGATAATCTAATTGTCTGCCTTCGTGATAAAGCACTCAAATTTTACAGTTCAAGACCAGTAGAGATAAAGGATAACTTTCAAGTACTATGTAAGAAGATGAATGACAGATTCGGAAGGAAGGACTTACCGCACATCTTGAGGCGTCAATTGCAAGAAGCTAAACAAGGATCAGACGAGTCACTGGAAGAGTTTGCAGATAAAGTTCAGGAATTAGCCACAGATGGATACCCTGAGTCTCCAGATTATTTCATTCAGATCGTAGCTGTAGATGCTTTTCTTAAAGGATGCGCCGAAAAACAAGCAGCATTAGTAGCTATGGATAAAAACCCAAGTTCTTTAGATGAAGCCACGCAGTATATGAAAAGTGCAATTACAAATCAGAGGTTAATAATAAGAAGCAGAAAAACAACTAATCAAGAGAGTAACATTTTAGGACCCTGCAGAATTAAAAAATTCAGAGGCTGTTATTAGGGCTATATATATAGGGAGAAGCCACAGTTAGAGTCATCTAAAATGGACATCAGAGTTAAGAAAAATGAAGACGACATACAAGAAATGAAGAAGTCATTGTCACAGATACTAAACATCTTGAAAGGAAAAAACGAAAGGTCTAGATCTCCAATAGCTTTCAGGAAAAGCTCACCTGCACCTAGTCCAGATAGGAAAAGATTAGAGAATAGTACCTGTTTTGCATGTGGGAATCTTGGTCATTTTGCTGCATCCTGTCCTAAAAGAAATTTTGACAGAAGTAGGTCACCATCACCCAGAGTACGAAACACGGATGGTCATTTAAACTACAGCGGGTTGAAAATATAGGCCAATTTTCAACCTATCACAATTTAGAGAAAAGGCCGCCTGAACCTGATGTTAAAAAAGATGAAGATACACACAAGATTTATGAAGTCACTTTATATGAGAAAAACAGCTCTAGCATTAGTCAGAAAAATCTTTAATTTTACCAATTAAGATAGGCAGTATGACAGTTAATGCAGTTATTGACACAGCAGCTCAAGTCTCAGTTTTGAATAGGACAGTTTTCGATAAAATGGATCCGAAACCAAGATTAACAGATTATGTTAATTTGAAAGGAATAACAAAAGACAGTCACATGCTGGCTAGGGTAGCGAAGGATATCCCTATAAAGATTGGAAAGACATTGCCTTATTGGAACATGGTTATTGCTGATATTCCAGATACAGTACTTCTTGGAATAGATTTCCTTGAACATAACAAAGTAATAATTGACTTGCAGAAAAATTCAATACATCTTAACAATGAATTTTTACCCCTTACATTTATTAAAGATGAAGAAAACACAGAGGTCAAGATATACAGAATAAAGCTGACTGAGAAGGCCATTGTTCCTCCTTTTTCAATGAGATATGTACCAATTGGAAGTGATTCGGAACCTGAATCAGATTTAGTAATTCATCCTCAGAAAGATTTAAAAGGATTACTAGCACCACATATTGTATGTAATAAAACTTCTCCTATAGCGTTACTGAGGAATCCTACAGAACGTCCAATTATGCTTCGGAAATATCACACTTTTGGCACAGGAGTAGAAGTAGAAGAGATCCTTGACGCAGCACTTGAAGCTGATATCAAAGTTAACAGATTAAAAACAGAAGAAAGACAAAGTATCCAGGAGGAAACAATTGAAGACTTAAATTTAAAACTCCCAGAACATCTTAGACAACTATTTAAGAACTCAGCAAATAACTTAACGTGTAAGCAAGCTATGAAATATTTTGAACTTTTAATTGAATTTCAAGACATATTTGCAAAAAACGATTTTGACCTGGGACTCTTCAATGGGGCAATAAAACATGAGATACAGACAGAAGGCCCTAAACCAGCAAAACAGAAGTTGAGAAGAATACCATTGAAATTTGAGAAAGAGAAACATGAACACATACAACAAATGTTGAAGAAGGGTATCATACAACCTTCAATATCTGATCACGCAGCTAGCCCAGTATTAGTTCGCAAGAAAGATGGTGGACTTCACTACTGCATTGATTACAGACCTTTAAACCAGATCACAATTAAGGACGCATTTCCTATAGCAAATATATCAGATTGTTTAGATACATTGAGAGGAAGTACTTTAATGAGTTCACTGGACATGGCGGCAGGATATTGGCAGCTGGAGATAGCAGAGAAAGACAGATACAAGACTGCATTTATCACCAAATATGGTCTATTTGAACATGTAAGACTGAGTTTTGGTCTATGTAACAGTCCAGCCACTTTCAGTCGAGTCATACAACTTGTCTTACAAGGTCTCACATGGATTGAGTGTCTCGCTTACTTGGACGACGTTATCATCTTAGGAAATGGTTTCGAGAAGCATTTAGAAAATATCAAGAAAGTACTGAGAAGATTCCAGCAATATAACTTGAAGCTTAAACCACAAAAATGCCATTTTTTTCAAACAGAATTAAAATTCCTGGGAAAGTTAGTCAGTGCAGATGGTGTCTCTGTGAATCCAGAAAATATTCAAGCTGTTTAAGTTGGCCTATCCCAATGAACAAAAAAGAGGTTGAATCATTTATTGGATTTGCAAATTACCATAGAGACCACATAAAACAATTTGCAGAGATGGCAGTTCCTTTACACACGCTTACTGGATCGAAGGCAGAATTTCATTGGAATTCAGAACAACAGACAGCATTTGAAGACCTAAAGCTAGCATTAATTCAAGCAGCTACATTGAGTTATCCAAATCCAGATGATTTATTTATGTTAGATACAGACGCTTCTAATGTTTGTATTGGCGCAGAATTAACACAAATACAAGATGGACAGGAAAAGATCATTAGTTACGCTAGCAAAGTTTTGACCCCTGCTCAGAGAAAATACTGTACCACAAGAAAGGAATTGTTAGCAATAGTGACATTTACAAGACAATTTAGACACTATCTTCTTGGTCGATCATTTATACTAAGAACAGATCACAGTAGTCTCACTTGATTGCTTAATTTCAAAAATATTGAGGGACAGTTGGCTCGATGGATCGAAGAGTTATCTCAATATAACATCATTTTACAACATAGACCAGGGAAAAAACATATAAACGCAGACGCCCTATCACGAATACCTGATGAAACAGAGAACTGCTTTAACTACAAGGCTGATATAGATATTAACTCCTTACCCTGTGGTGGATGCAAATTTTGTCGTCGTGCTCAAGAACAATGGAAAACTTTTGAGGAGGATATAGATTATGTGACACCATTGGCTGTACGTAGAGTAAATGCGATACCAGACTTACCTGTATGGATTGGACAAATACCTAGAGAAGAAATACAACAATGCCAGTTACAGGATCCAGACACGTCATTACTGCTGACATGGTTACGAGAAAATTACTCGCCTTCAAGAAATGAATTACAATTGTGTAGTCCAGCTGTTAAACATTTTTGGCAATGTCAGCCCCAACTAAGAATACAAGATGGTATTTTATACTACTGGTGGGAAGATCCAATATTACCAAAATTGTTATTAGTGGCTCCAAAAGCACTACATAGAGAATTTTTAGAGAATTGTCATAGTCGTAAGTTTTCAGGACATCTTGGACAGGATAAGACTCAAAACTTAAGCAAGACTTAAAAAACAAGTAGTTTGGCATCATATGAGAGAGGATTGTTTGTTGTTCATCAAGACTTGCAAGATTTGCAGTATGAATAAAAAACCAAATATCAGACCAAAAGCTGAACTTGGGCAGTATTTATCAGGAGTACCTATGGGTAGAGTTCACATGGATTTACTTGGACCACTTCCTGTAACCAAACAGAAAAACAAATATGTTATCATGATTGTTGATCAATTCACCAAGTGGTTAGAATGTTTTCCAATTCCTGGTCAAACTGCAGTAATAGTTGCCAAAGCAGCAGTTGATGGTTTTATCTCCAGATTTGGGTGTCCGTTGAAAGTCCATACCGACCAAGGCAAGAATGTGGATGGTAATTTAATGTGGAACCTTTGTGAGCTATTAGAAATTTCTAAGACAAGAACCACAGCCTACCACCCAGCTTCTAATGGACAAGTAGAAAGGTATAATCGTACAGTTCTCCAAATAATTAGATGTTTTTTAAATAAAAAACAATGTGAATGGGACGTGCACCTGCAACAATTAGTAGGAGCCATCCGTGCCACAGAGAACAGACAAACAGGATTTACACCAAACGTTATGATGCTGGGACGTGAAGTTTTCCATCCGATAGATTTAATGTTAGGAACATCAAGAGATACTGCTAAAGATCCACCTGAGTATATTAAACAGTTAAAGGAAACATTATATGAAGTTCATGAGCTGGCAAGAGTTAATTTACAGAGAGCCCAGAAAAGACAGAAGAAGGACTATGATTTAAAAACTAACCAACAAAAGTATGATATTGGTGATATAGTACTTAAAATAAACTCTGCTACTAAAGTGGGCCAAACCCCAAAGTTTAAACAACCCTGGAAAGGACCTTATATTGTCACAGAAGTAAAATCTCCAGTACTATATAAGATACAAGATAAGAAAACAGAGTCTGTGGTTCACCATGACCGACTTAAGATGTGTTACTTCACAGAACTTCCTATTTGGTTAAAAAGATTGAGGAATAATATTTTACATGACACTGACAGCAACGTACCAATAGAGAATGAAGATTCAGAAGATTTAGATGATATCTATGATATTTCTGGACTATTTACTAACCCAGATCCGGTGTCGGATTCTCTGACATCGGAACCTGATATTAATTTGACACATAATTTACAGGATATCACTCTGGAGTCGGATACTCTGACCCCAGATCAGGGACATAGACCCGTTATCCAGAATATAGACGAATTGTTAGACCACTCTACGGACCTGGATCATACATTTGTATATGATGTCAAAGAAAATAACACAGAAACAGCTACTGCTAGTAGGGGGAGACGGAGACGTCAGCTACCAGCATATCTTGCAGATTACGTGCAAGATTGGGAGTTAGAATAGACCATTCGCTGAAGTATATTGGTAATGTATATATGTATAGTAATTGGTTCATGGTTTTTAATATTATTTGTATTCATTGAATGTTAGTATTCACTGAATTTTTGCAGTATGGATGAAGACTTGGACTATGAAGACTACATCTCAGGCAAAGATGAAACAGAAGCACAGGAGACTAGAGCAAAACATATTAATGGGGCAACTTTAATAAAGAAAAGAGGCCGTAGCTGTCCTTTGTGTAAAGGTAAATTCACACACCCTAGAAGGCACACTCTTCGTGCACATTTGCCATGGTATTTATACCCAAGTACAGCATGCTGGAGTTGCAAACTTCAATTCGGACAAGCAAGGTTTGTACAAATACACATGATCGAAGTTCACTCCTCAGATGATGTCGGCTGTAGGTACACAGATGAACAGTATGAACAGAAGTGGGTTGAGTTAGTTAATGGCTACTTAAAGCAAATATCAAATGCATTTGGTTTCAAAGAAGTTTCACAAGCCTGTGATTATGTAAACCAAAACATAAGATTTAGAGAGTCATGCCACCAATCCACCTTCCTTGATGAAGACATTTCTCCCATTCTGTCATTCAACCGTATAAACCATTTAGAACCGGATACAGCCTACATGAAACCATACCCAGCCGTCTCTCTATCTTCTCTTCTTCATTGGAAAGTACTTTCATTACTCACTTTGGATTCTGGTTACCTTGATACGTCTACAGAACAACGTCTACAACTATACATACCTCCAATTAAAATCAACTTTGTGGATTCACATTTCCATTTGGAAAAATTAAGGAGGAGAGTCGGATCTTCTGACTTTCCGCAATTTAACACTGATAAAGACCAGATAAAAAACTTTCTTCAATTTGGAATTTCAAACTACTGTTTCCCTAAGAAATGGCCAAGCAGTTCTGAACGCGAAAAAATTAGAGAAGATAAAAGGGTAAGATTGACATTCGGCTTACATCCTAGAACAGTCAACTATGAAAGCCCAAGAACTCTGCAGATATGGCTAGAGGACTTAGAGGGATTGTTGGACTCCAAGAAAGTAGTTGCGGTAGGAAAATGTGGGTTAGATATAACTGACAGACCATCGTCAAAAGATTTTGAAAAACAAAAAGATATCCTGAGAAAGCAGGCAAGAATTGCAAAACAGAAAAAATTACCTGTGGTCATACATTGTCGGGGAAACTATGACACATCCAACGAATGCCTCAGATGTCTCACAGCAAACTTACCTGCAGACCACCATATCCACAGACACTGCTTCAATGGATCGTATGCCGAATATATCAAATGGAAAAATGCATTTCCAGAAGTAAAATTCGGAATATCCCCTTTCCTACTCAATGAGATAAAATACCCCCAATTCAGGGAATTAGTATGCAAGATGGAACTAGGGTATCTGCTATTGGAAACAGACGCACCATATCTACCAGGAGCAGATGGAAGTACTGGTTCTCCATTGTTGGTGAAAGATTTGGCTGAAAAGATAGCCAACCTCCACAATGTCTCCACAGAGGAGGTGGCCAGGATAACAACAGATAATGCCAAGAAGTTATACAAAATAAAAGAACTGTAGCTAACATATTACTTTATGTATAGGATAGGTTTTAGTGTACAGAAGGACAAGTTTTACCATTGATTGTTGGATAATTTTGTGTTGCGATATTTTTAATCTGTGGACATGTATATAGTCTTATAGTGGAATTATATGGAGATGATCACTCTTGCTGAAAACGGGGAGGAATGTTGTATTGATAAAGTTGGTATTTAGTCATACCGGAAACCGGAAATATAGAACAGCTGACAGCGGGAACTTGACGATTTGAATTAGTTACTTGCAAACAACCTCTGTGTCTAGACGTATACTTAGAACTAGAGACTTGATTGATAACCTAGTTGGTTGGATACTCCCGACTAAAAGGTAACTCATATATTCACACATTCACACATACTCATTCATTCACCATTCGCCCATTTACAACAAAAGTCGTTCTTAACTTTTTATTTACACTGGTTCTTTTTTTTTTTAACTCATATTCAGTCCCTTTTTGCATCTGTATGTATCTGTAACTGTATCTGTATCTTTATATTTTCTGCCAATATACATGATATAGGCACACCTTCAGTATAAAGTCAATAAAAGTTAACTAGTTACCGTATCACCATGGTGATACGGTCTGATTAGTCAGAGGCTAAACGTCAGGTTCGGGTAAATCTGTTAACGGTATTTCTGTTATTTCATTGGTTATAAATACTATCTAATGGCTGCTTCGTGGCTGTTTCCGGAATGATTATGGGGGAAATGAAGGTCATTTTAACGTCTGATTGGCTATTAATGAGTGGCATGCATTATATGTTCAACGCGTCCGTAAGTGGGGTCGGATTGAAATCATGATACTAGGTTATAGGTACATATCCGATAGATTTGTTTAATATTTGTAAACCTGAAAGATATTAAACTATATTTTATGAATATTAAAAAAAAGAGGAAAATAATTATTTTTGAGCAAAAAAAGTTGACCGGACGGTATTCACACTCGCCAATATACGCTAAATATATATTCAACTGGTTGACGACAAGTGTTAATATCTCTTTTGTTTTACAATATTTGTCCATGAAACTCAGGAATCTGTGAGATTTATAAATATATTATACGAAAATATAAACTTGATTGCAAAAAAACGTGTTTTTCTCAAAAAAAAGTTGACCGGACGGTATTCACCCTCGCCGATATACGCTATATATATATTGAAATGGTCGACGACTAGTGTTAATATCTCTTTTGTTTTACAATATTTGTCCATGAAAATCAGGAACCTGTGAGATTGAATAGTATATTACACGAAAATATAAACTTTAAAGTAAAAAAGAAAAAAAATCTGCAAAAAAAGTTGACCGGACGGTATTCACCCTCGCCGATGTACGCGTTGATTATATTGAACTGAGCGACAAAAAATGTAAATATTTTTTTTTGTAAACAATATTTTTTCATAAAACTGAGATATGTGCGAGATAAATAAATATATGATATGAAAATATAAACTCTATGATAAAAAATATTTTTCTTAAAAAAAAGTTGACCGGACAGCTAACATTATTTTTGAGAAAAACTTTTTTTTGCAATCAATATATGCCTTAATAATAATAAATTGATTGACATAAGTGTTAATATTATTTTTTTTTACCATATCTGTCCCTGAAATTTATGAACATTGGAGATGAATAAATATATTATACGAAAAATTAAACTATATATTTAAATAATAAAAAAAAATTAAAAAAATTGACCGGACGGATTTTACATTCAATCGATATATGCCTTAAATATATTGAACTGATCGACACAAGACTAAAATATCTCTTCTTTGGTTATAATATTGTTAATAGCAATATTTTATGAAAAAATAGCCTTTATAGCAAGGATTTGTATAGTTAGAAATCCTTGTTTATAGTTAATAGTTTATATTACTATCGAATAAATGAAATTGTTTCAATTTGTTCAAATGGTAAAAATTGGCGGCAACAAATTGTTAACCGACCCCTTCCGTCTGCCAGAATAATTCTGCCCCCTGCTCACCAACGGGGAGGTGGAAGTGGGAATTTCGAGCAGGATATACCTTTTATTTCAAAATTACATCGTTATTACAAAAAAACAAATGTGGTTCATTCACAAAGCAAATACAGGAAACAAAAGCTTTTAATACATTTAGCACTATCACAAATAAATTAGCACCAACAAAACATAAAACTGTTTACATTTGAATTCAATAAAACACTCTTAAACTGTTATTCACGATAAGATGTTCACTATTTATCCAAACACAAATTCATACAAATTAGACAGTTGAACGGTGTTCATCACAGAGCCAGTCCCCTAAAACATTGGAACAACTCTGGTGAACCCACTTGCTGCAAGTGACACGTCCTCGTTTGCCTTCACATCCAAACATATTTTCCAATATATCAGGCTTACCACAAACACAGCTACATTCAATTTTTCTTGTGTGCATCTTGACTGAGTCAGCACAAGAATATAGTGATTGAGGGAATTTAGAAAAGTATCCCAGTTCAAGGCAACTGGTCTTTTTCTACCGTTTGTTTTGTCTGTTGTTCCTGGTAATCGGATTTTGTAAAAATGTTTTTTAAGAACATCATTACCAATGGTGACTGATTTTGTACCATTATTTATCCACAGATATTGGTCACATTTCCAATCATCTGCACCAGTTTGAAACAAGTAAACTTCGTTTGCCTTTGGCTTATAAGGGGGAACATTCGATGTACAAGATGTTTCAGGTTTAGTTAAAATATCTACTATTTCTGTTTGATGTAATACATCTGTATGCATATAGACAATAGACCCACTGTCCATTTTGATATTTTGTCTACTGGTAAGTTGTACTAATATGATGGCTATACAACTGTCTTTAAAAAGACATGCCTTTAAATAAAGCAATATATAGTAGCACTTATATCAATCTGTTTACTTTTGTATTTATAAATATATGTTTGACAACTGTCTTTAAAAAGACATGCTTTTGAATAAAGCAATATATATAGTAACACAATTATCAATCTATCTATATCAATAGTTCAATAATGAATATATATTGAAAATTGTCTTTAAAAAGACATGCTAAAAGCAAAATATGGTAGAAATATAATTTGTGTGATCTGAACTGGTTGAAAGTCAGAGCATAAATGACTGAACCATTGAATAGTTATTATTAGGTGAGTTAAATGTTAATCTGAAATCCTGAACTTCATAAAATTTCTTCTTTAATTGGATACTAATTACCAACTGATTATAAGGTAATTCAATTAAATGTATTTGATGTCTCAGGTGTGAAAACTTTAATGACATGTTATTTGGCTTGATTGGTGATTACAACAAGTGTCAAAATTAGATTAATTTGATTAAATATCATTACTTCTAATATGCATTGGTGAACTCGCTCACATAAACATTTTGGGCTCATTGTTTTTACTTTAAAGTTTATTTTTCTTGTAAAATATTTATTTAATCTCACAAATTATTTCATTTCATGGACAGATATATTATAAAAATGAAGAGATATTAAAACTTGTGTTGATCAGTTCAATATATTTAAATAATAATATCGGCGAATGTTAATTCCCTCAGATCAACTTTTTTTTTAAGAACAACATTTAACATATTTGATATAAAGTTTATATTTTCATATCAAGTACTTATTGATCTCTCAGATTTCATAAATTTGATAAAATAAAAAAGATATAAACACTTGGGTCTACCAACTTATATTAAGGCATATAACGGCGAATGTTTGTTCCGTCCGGTCATCTTTTTTTGAAGAAAAACATTTTTATTTACTATAAAGTTTATATTTTCATATCAAGTATTTATTGTTCTCGTAGATTTCTTAGTTTCGTGTAAAAATATTGTAAAACAAATAAGATATTGACACTTATTTGTATCAGTTCAATATAATTAACGCGTACATCGGCGAATGTGAACACCGTCCGGTCAACTTTTTTTGGAGACAAACTTTTTTTTCTCACTATAAAGTTTATATTGTCGTATCCAATATTTATTATTCTCACAGATTCCTGAATTTCATGATAAAATATTGTAAAACAAAAGAGATATCAACACTTGTCGTCGACCAGTTGAATATATATATAGCGTATATCGGCGAGGGTGAATACCGTCCGGTCAACTTTTTTTGCAGATTTGTTTTCTTTTTTACTTTAAAGTTTATATTTTCGTGTAATATATTATTCAATCTCACAGGTTCCTGAGTTTCATGGACAAATATTGTAAAACAAAAGAGATATTAACACTTGTCGTCGACCATTTCAATATATATATAGCGTATATCGGCGAGGGTGAATACCGTCCGGTCAACTTTTTTTTTGAGAAAAACACGTTTTTTTGCAATCAAGTTTATATTTTCGTATAATATATTTATAAATCTCACAGATTCCTGAGTTTCATGGACAAATATTGTAAAACAAAAGAGATATTAACAATTGTCGTCAACCAGTTGAATATATATTTAGCGTATATTGGCGAGTGTGAATACCGTCCGGTCAACTTTTTTTGCTCAAAAATAATTATTTTTCCTCTTTTTTTTTATATTCATAAAATATAGTTTAATATCTTTCAGGTTTACAAATATTAAACAAATCTATCGGATAACAAAAAAGTTATGACTATTTATATGTCGTCCGGTCAACCGTCCTGTCACTATCCGGGCAATCATCCTGTCATTAGTGCAACCCACATATTATGATAAAGTTACGATCCTCCCCCTAACCTTGGACAGTGGTACATGTATAACAGTACAACATAAGAACAAACTATAAAAATCATTTGACATGTCTGATTTCAATTTATTCACATCATCAGGTCTTACACTTAGTATATTTTTTCGTGATGAACATTACTATTTGGTTGATTATGTAGGAAATCACTGAAGCATGACTGGAGAAGTCGCCCCCTCCCCAGCCCCCCTTATTGTCCCAGCTGACCTGAGAATCTGTCCCATTTTAACCATTAACGTCATACAACAATTACTTTTCCATTGGGCCTTTTTTTGTGGCATCATATATTTTGTATTAAAACATCAAAATTTTACATGGAATATTTGTGATGTACATGCATGTACAGTTTGTAATGGCAGACATATACATATTGTAGCAATAAGGTGTATCCAAAGCAAAATAATTAATAATAAATCAACTCAATGGATAGAAGCATACTAGTAAGTCAATTTTTTTTTCACACAGCATCTGCATAGAGTGATGAGATATAAATCAGGAGATCAATCACTGGTTTTAGAAGTCAAGAATTTTTATATTTTACTTATTTGGGTAGATACATGTACATGTAACACAACATTTATCTTGTCATAATACCTGTACGCTCAGTGTTCTTCATGGAAACTATCACACTGATTTTAAATCATTATAGGAAAGCAGTGTATTTATAGCAAACATTTCAGGAGGCAAAGAGTCTATTATAGGCTGACTGCAATAGTCTGTATATTATCTGAAAAAGCTTAGTTCTTGTTAACTTTCTTATTATTTCAAACATTTAAATAGATGTCTCCCAAAAGAGTATGTTCGGTAAGGCCCTAAAATGGCCCCCATTTTTAGCGTCAATTTCAAATTCGGATTTATTGACCAATATCACAATAAATTATAGCTTATACAGTGACTAGATAGGAAATAAGCCATTTTGTTGAAAATTTTTACGTTTTTGCGTTTCATTATGACGTCACAAGTTGTACTCATATTGATTTTTCACGAAAAAATCAATGAAAATGGGTAAATTTCCCATAGATTATTAGACAGGAAACATAGAGCGCATACGTCTACACAAAGATCTTTTAATATAATGTTTGTGAAGACATTTCACATGTTTTATTTGAATATTAAGTTTGTCGACGCCTGTGCTCTATCTTTCCTGGTCCTTAAATTGGTTGAAATCTAGCTTTTTTTGTCAAATTTCACTAAAGCCCTTTATTTTGACCTATTTGGGATGTAAAAATCAACGTGTTAGAATAAAATTTTGACAAAATCAGTTCTGTTAAACTTTCTCACATATCTTTAAGGCAACTTAAAACATTTATTGTCTTGTTACTATGAACTTTATAATTGGGGCCAAATATGTCCCTTACCGAACTTACTCCTTTGGTGTATTTCTATTAGCTTTTTTTAAAGTCATTTTAATTTATTTTTCAACCCAGCCCAGTAATATGTTTAATATAGCTGATTTAGAGAAAGGCGACCTGGGTCACCTCTAACAAAGGCTATATTTATTGTCACTGCAAACATTTTACCTGTTCAACACCAAATGCCGTCAAGTTTGGTCATGGGGTCATAATTCATCTTACATGTACATTGTACATCTCCTTTGAATTGTTTGCTTATTTGTTCTATGGTCTATCTATGCATATCTATCTATATACCACATTTTCATGGTCCCACAAAAATATTTAAAATGTATACATTTGACTTTTTTCTAGCTTCTCTCATGTGATAGCCATACCTTTTTGGTCACTATTTATGTGTTGCGTTTAAATATGAATTGTAACACTTTACAGTGACTGAACAGGTAAAACAAATACTTCTCAAGAAACAGAAAAAGAAGACTACTTGGAACAGCACCAGACTACATGTATGTACATGTATGAATAAAAACTCAGATCGGAATAGCATGGAGGATATGATACATGTATGTCCTTGTGAATAAGCAAGGAAAGCTTTTAATAATAGTGCCAATTTTTTAATTTACTAGATTTTTCATTCATTATCTGTGCAAATATCAACATAATTTGTCATAAATCCTTATCTTACTATACTCAAACTTTCAGTGGTGCATCCAGAAATTTTCATAAGCGGGAGCCCACTGACTGCCTAAGAAGGGGCCAACTCCAGTCATGCTTCAGTGATTCCCTATAAAAACAACAAAATTTTTCCTAAAAAAGGGGTGGCCCAGGCCCCCCAAAAAACCCTCTAACTCCACCTCTGACTTTAATTTAATATGACAAGTGTTTCATTCACCAAAATACTGGTGCGTTTCTGTGATAAATATCATGCACAATTTTATAAATGAGAGGGGAAAGAAGATCCACATGTGGTACCGGTGTACCTGCACATGACAATTGCAAACTGCCCCATTTTTCTTATCACAACCAATCAACTGATACTGACATTACCAGAGAGTACACATCATATTTATGAAAAATCACAAATAACTGATATTACAGAATTAAATATGTTTTAAATTTATTACAAAAAAATGTGTTCTCAATCTTGTAGATAGATATTACTGGATCTCATATACATGTAAGTACCAAAGACAACTGTCTATCCAAGTCACAATTTATAAAAGTAAACTACACTGCATGAAATGATACGTTTACAAAGTTTATTCATAAATTAAATTTCTAGTTTTGAATTTAAGGTCTGATTTATGAAGAATTATTTAAGTAGTTTATGAAAGTTTAATAATTTTTTTAAATTTCTTATTTTCTTAAGTTTAATTCCGATTTATGGGTTATTAAACTTGTTATTTATTTCAAAAATAATAGCAGTTTAAATTTGTTATTTAAAAGGTTTAAATCTAGTTTATCACCGTTAAATTTTTCGTTTAAATATACGTTTATTTTTTATCAAAACTACTAATATCAGACGATTTAACTGAAATTTAATTTAGATTAAATAACAAGTTTATACTGATCAATTTTTGTTCGGTAAATTTGAAATTTAATGCCAGTTTTGGTATACGTTTATTTTTTATCGAAACTACTAATATCAGACGATTTAACTGAAATTTAATTTAGATTAAATAACAAGTTTATACGGATCAATTTTTTTTCGGTAAATTTGAAATTTAATGCCAGTTTTGGTAACGTGTTTTACATTGTTTTATGGGGGCCATTTATAGCTGACTATGCGGTATGGGCTTTGCTCATTGTTGAAGGCCGAACGGTGACCTATAGTTGTAAAGGTCTGTGTCATTTTGGTCTTTTATGGATAGTTGTCTCATTGGCAATCATACCACATCTTCTTTTTTATATTATGTTTCTTGTTTAATTTCAATGATGAAGTAATTCTTCTTCTTAAGGGTCAACAAGGCTTCACTACTGTCATATGAATACATATTGTACAAAATAAAATGGAGCGAAAACGTTATTAAGAAAACAAGACGACTTTACGATCGGGCTTATTATAATTGTTCAAAAAGAAGAAGAAAAAAGAAATTTTCGTTGAAAAAATATTTACAACTTACGTAAATCAATATTTAAATCTTGAAAATCCCCCAAACCTTTAGTGATTTTCAAGTAAGTAAAGGTCTTCGTCAGATTTCCATGGACGTTCTGGTTATCTTTTATCCCAGTAACAGAAAATACAAAACACAACAAATAACAAGAGCTTGGATAATGGCTAAATTTCATTGATTGATTTTTATCGTCTTTTATAAGGAATAATTCAGTTATGAATAGTTTAAACAACATGTATTTATCGAAGTACATATGTACATATCAACAACACAAATAGAATATATTTTTAGAAACAAGCAGTTTTGATTATCCCCCTTATTATAAACTAAATATATTTTGACATTTTGACATTTTTCTTTCATTTGATATTTATAATAATCATATATATACGAAATTTACTTCTATACAGTGCACTTTGTCAGATATTTTTTAATTATCGTATTACTTTTTTGATAATATTTATGATGGGATGTAACTCTTTTTGTCAACAATCATATCTGTTTCAGAGGAAAATATTTATTTTAAAAATAAGTTATCTCCCATTACATTGGAAAGCGTAAAGATTTAAGATTATACATTTTAAAATTTGTCTTTCTTTTTAATATATTCAACACAGTTTTACAGATGGGTGGATAATTCTTTAAAAAAAAATAACCAAATGTGCCGCATACTAGTATAAAAGGGCACACTAAAAAAAAGTAAAAGCTGTTTTAGCGCAAATTTCACAATATTCACGAAGTAAACGGGATTTTTTTTCCCAGTCGTCGTATTTTGCTAACGACTCTTTCGCAAATAATGATACCCGTTTGTACAACATAAATCGCTTTTCCGTAATGCCCGCGTCACACTGTCCCGATTTTTATATACGATGGACACCCGAATGCGAAAATTGTAAGTTCGTACGAAGTTGGTCCCGATCTCGTTAAAATACCAAAAAGTGACCGAACAAGTACGATGAATAACGAAGTCTATACGATGGTGCCGAAATTATATACGATAGCAAAAGATGGACATACGAAGGTTAACCGAAGACGGGTATTTAAGCTTCATATATCAGCCGAAGCCTACACGATGGATCACGAAGGCTACACGATGGATTACGATGATGGCGCGATGGCCATACGATGTCTAAAAGATACGAACCGATCTTTTTGTCTAATTCTTATAAAACTTAGTTTCTTATCCCCTCGCCTACTACATGTAAGTTGCGTGTAGATAAAATTGTTATGGACACTCTAGAACCAAAATGCTCAAAACTTGGTATGGTGTTACTCGTTAAGAATAAATTAAGCATTATTGACTTTAAGGTTCAAAGGTCAAGGTCACAGTGGCTGTTGTAATACAAGGCAATATCACCCTTGTGGACACTCTAATACCAATATGCTTCAAAAGATTTTAACCACATTTGGTATATTGTTCCTCCTTGTAATGATGTGACATTTTTTACGTTCAAGGCAAAGGTCAAGGTCATGCAGATGGACTTGTTTTTTTTCTCCTTGAAATAGCATAATACACAGGAAATTGGTTGCTCATTTTTTTACCTGCTGGTTCTAAAGACAATATTAAAGGTATTTCCAGTTACTGAATGTTTTGGTTATTTTCTAAAAAAATAGTTTATGTATCAAATATGCATATTCAATTTACCATTTTCTGCATGTGTCATATACAAATATAGTGTCCATATTTGTCCCCAATATGTTACATACGAGGGGATGCCACGCTCGCCATTCCCTTGTTTGAACTGTAAAATGTGTGCACTAGTCTGAATAATCACCCATAATTATGCCCATGTTTACTGATCTATCTTAAAGGTAAGGTGATGGGTTCGTTGATCCCTTTTATTCAAAAAGAGCTCTTTCCAGGAGAATATCATAATAATATAGACAAAAGGAAGGATGTGAGGAAAGCAACAAATGCGACAAAATATGACATATAGAAAACAAAATGGTTATGGAGTAAACATTCGTGTGACAACAACTCAGACGATACATAAAAAATCAGAATAATGAAGAAAAAGTTGGTTTCCCTATATACTTGAACCTGCAGTGTTGGTGTACGAGGCGCGTTTATGATTTTCATTATGTTACTTGATATGAAAAATTGACAAAAAATAATATTTTACTTGTAAAAGTAAATCCTGAGCCTGTAATATCTGCTCTTCTTGTTCCATTTGAATTAATAGAAACAACGCTGTCGCCTTTCTTGTTCTCATAGAATCATATGATATGAGCTCCATGTTTTGTGAACGTCTTTCTTAACTGTCGTATTAGACTGACCAGTGCATATCGCGCATGGCACTTTAAATGTATTTTGGCGCAAAAATTAACTTACATTTAGCTGGATTTATTGCCGTCGTAGTTCCATCTTGTCGCCTTCGTACTTTTATTCGATGGCAACACGACGGGATTACGAGGTCTTTACGAAGTCGTGTTGCCATCGTAAAACCTTCTGGTATCTTCGTGATTCATTCGTGTAGACATCGTAATGTCAAAACTGCCCGATGGAAACGATGGAAGCACGAATGCAATACGATGTTCAAAGATGCATTCCCGGTGACATTACGATGGTGAGGATGGTGATACGAACCCTCAACATCGGACGCACCTTCGGGGATTTTTTAACATCTTAAAAAATTTAGAACCCTTCCCGAAGTTGTCCCCGAAGGCTAGAAAAAGTGGCCGATGGATAAAGATGGTTAAAGATGGCACTACGAATAGCCCGATCTGGATACGATCAGTCCCGATTTTGAAAATTTCCATTATCGTGTTGCCATCGGCGTAAAATCGGGACAGTGTGACGCGGGCATAAGTGAAAGTTATGCGGACGCATTTCATTTGCGCGCATTTGTGATTATTAAGTCTCCCAAACAAAGTTTGGAGACTTGTTGTTTTTGCTCAGTTCTTATTATTTTTTTTATTATTCTTCTTCCTCTTCTTCTTTTCCTTCTTCCTCTTCCTCTTCTTCCGCCACTTTAAAAATGAACTTGTCCGCAGCGTTTCTCCAATAACTTAGGGTTTCATAGAATGTTAGACTTATATGTCTAGATGAGCAATTTATTGTTCGTTTGTGCATTGGGGTCTATTTAGGGGTATTTTTTTTTTTGGGGGGGGGGGGGCAGAAAGAAGGGAGGGGTTTACAAAAGAATCCTATGGGATTTTATTTTCTAAAATTTTCAAAAGAATATAACTTGAAAACTGTAAGTGATAGACACATGCAGTCTTCAGAAATGCTCAAAGGACAATAAAACAAATTGCATAAAACATAGGGCAAGTCCCATGGGGGTCATCCCCACCCCCTTCAATATGAGAATATGCTATTATCTTGTAAACGACCCAGATACCCACCCCTAAACCATATATATTCTTGAATGGGACAATAAAACAAATCAAATGAAACTAATAGGAAGTCCCGGGGGTCACTCCCACCCCATTCAATTTGAAAATGTGCTATTATCTTTTAAACGGTCCAGATCCCCACCCCTAAACCATATATATTCTTGTAGAGGACAATAAAACAAATCAAATGTAAGAAAAGGGAAGTCCATGGGGTCACCCCCACCCCTTTCAATTTGAGAATATGCTATTATTTTGTAAACCATTCATATCCCCATCCCTAAACCTTATATATTCTTGAATGGGACAATAAAACAAATGAAATAAAATAAAAGGGAAGTCCCTAGAGAGTCACCCCACCCCCACCTTGATAGAAAACTTGTAAACGGTCAAGATCCCCACCCCTAAACCATATATATATTTGAATGGAAGAATAAAGCACATCAAATGAAATATAGGGAGAGTCCATGGGGTCACCCCCACCCCACAACTTTTAAATGATTGAGATCCCCACCCCTAAACCATATATATTCTTGTATGGGACGATAAAACAAATCTAATGAAATGTAGGTAAAGTCCCTGGTGTTCACCACCACCCGCTCCTGTTTGAATACTTGTAAATGGATGGTACCATAGGAATGGCGAGTTATGGGAGCTTTGTTTGGGAGACTTCGTAACAGCATCCTGTTACAATTACTTCTTGTTTTTTTTACGTTTGCGTAATTACATTGGCGCGCATTAGTTTTTCAGAAACACTATGACAAGTAAATTAAGATAATTCATTTTTAAAATGACTGTACATATGTAGTTATATTGAACTGAACATGTTCAAAAGTTGAATTTTATATTTTTCACAATTCTGTATTTTAATTGTTTCTGAAAGAAATCGAAATGATTTAAAAGCAGACCGCAATGAGGACCCCAAATTGGATGTATTTCAAATAGATATAGGAAGATGTTTTTCTACAACGGAGATCTATGAACATGCACTGATACGCCTAGACTGGGAAAGGGATATCAAGGTTGGGGTAACCCACCCTTTTTATTCTGTTTTATTAAGTAAACAGCTTTTTTTTCTTTTTGTTTCTATCGTAAACACAATCTAACGTTTGGGGCAGGTTACATGTGCTTACCTTTTTCTCTTATGTCCTCTGAGTCATTAAAAAAAAAAAGTGCAAAATGACGACCTGATTTAAAAAAAAAAAGAAGAGGAACAATAAATGCAGGACCTTCTTTTGGAATCATACAGTGGATATAACTTCTGATCTCTCGTTAGAATTGTCAGAATAATCTGTCATAGAGCTGTTGTAAACTCTCCTAGAACAGTTCTACCCCAAAAACTGTTCTTAGTAGAACTGTCAGAACCAGTTTTAGATAGAACTGTATTAAACTGTTATAGGTAGAACTGTTAGATCTGTAAATTTACTCTCGCATTTTTTGTTTGTTCTGCCCTTATATATATATAACAAGAACAAAACAATTGCGAAAGCAAATTTACAGATCTTACATTATTGGGTTGATGTTTAGACGAGTTGTATATACAGAATGTACACAGTCATGTATCACCATCACTGCTGGTGATCCGATAGATACATCTGTTGTAAAATTGTCACTGGTTCAGACGTACTTGTAAATCCGGTTACAGTGCAGGCGATTTGGTGCCACGATATCTCAGTAGCATGGGTTCGTCGGGATTCGAACCCATGCTACTGACATATCGTGGCACCAAATCGCCTGCACTGTAGCCGTCCCGCTAGACCACAAGACCACCTGGGCTTCACAATAATAAAGCTTTCAGCGGCCGTGTGTTACCTTTCCTCGTCAGTTTTAATCGAATCCCGGCGAGGGAAGAACAAAAAATTTGCGAAAGCAAAGTTACAGATCTAATATTGTTAGGTTGATGTTTAGACGAGTTGTATATATTTATATATACCACTCGACCACCTTGGCTTCACAATATGTATATATTATTATTAATAAGACTTATTTACATTTAAGATAAAGAGTTCTTAATACTGTTCTATGTATAGAACTGACTAAATCAAATCTAGCCAATTTTGAATCGATTCTATGTGAAAGTTTGATATCAGAAGTTGATATGGAAAAAGAAATATATTAAAATATTTATAATAAAACTTTAATTTGTTTTATGTCAACTGCAAAGGGATTATGTTGTATTGCAATTTTAATTGTTTTGCACAGTAGCAAATATTACACACTTTTAAAAAGAGAATGACATAGGTTCAGATATTGTCAAGCATTAATGGGCAGGCTGGAAAAGAAGAAATGGATAAATACATTGTACTGTTATGGGGGAGAAAGGGGGATAGTCATTTGGGGTGTAATTAATATTTTTCGTTTATCTTTTGATAATATTGATTTTGACAAGGGCGTGTGCGTCGTTGAAATGACACCAAAAGCTACACCATGTTATTTATCAACTGACATATTTACCTCAGTTTTTGTAGAAATGGAATTTGGCAATATGCCTTTATTGACTTAAATAGGAAGACATATGTAAGATATCTTTAGAAATGCCAAAAAAAAAAGGTGCAAGTAGTTATTACAACAAAAAGGAATGCTTATCAAAACAATCATACTAATTAACCAGATAGGTAGATACGTAAATACAGGTAGCTGAAACAAGTTCATGTTTTTCAAGTTTTTGAAAATCATGTGTTGCTGTTACTGCATTTGTACTTAAATAAATATGGATTTGTTATCTTAAAATGAAACAAAGTCATGTGCATATTGTCATAAAATCCAGTTTGCTCAAATTCTCTTTGGACTTCAAAGTTTATTTTTCAACATTTATATCTCGATTTATTTTGTTGTGTGTGCTGTAATATTCTCCCATATTACTTGATGGAATTTCTTGAAATTTTGTATCGCATGTTAGTTAATTTACTATGTTTTATTTTCTTCAGTTTTTTCAGATATTTTTCTTGTTTTTAATATTTCTCCCTTTTTGTCGAGCCTGCAACTTTTGTCGCAAAAGCGATACATAGCCATCCTACATTCCGCCGTAGTTGGCTGCGGCCTCCACAAATATTCATTCTGTGGTAAAAGGTTTAAAAATGATAATAACCTTCTCAAACTGTCATTGATTTCTGCCAAACTTGGATAGAACCTTGTTTATAATCAAAAGCTAGTATCTAGTTCCGTATAGAACCTTTTAGAATTTTCTATAGTAGGGTTTCATAGAATAACATTGTGAAGGTGATTCGTTATGGTCACAAATCATCAGAATTCTTGTTACCCTATTTTATGGATTTTCTTTAAACCTTGTAACGTTTCCAGCTTGGAAATTATCAAATTTACTTATAGATTAATTAATTCTGATGATTTTTAAAGTTAAACAAATTGTTCAATTGAAATCTTCGTATAGTTTATACTAACTTATAAAATATTCAAAATGAAATGAAATTGAATAAACCGTTCAAACACTTGCAAAAAATGTTACAGTAGATTGTCTTTCAAATACAGGTTTCTTGTCACCTATTCCAGATTTTCTTGTTTAGGGTCAAGGGTGTCTATCAAAACTATAATCAGGAGAAATTGAATGCAACTTTGGACCTAAAACCTTTGCTAAAGACATCAAGGGAAAACTTTTTTCCCAAGAAAACAAAATATTCAAGAAGATGAATTACCGTAAGCCAAAAAGAAATTGTCAAGCAGAAAAGTCCCAAGGACTCCGCAGTTTAAGTAAAATAAATGGTAGCTAAAATCTCAAAACTACTTTACTCCAAAGTATGTTTAAGTTCAATCAATATCTAAAATTTAAAATAAATAAAAAATGAATCCATAGATCTAGATCAAGGACAATATTTTTGTTTAGCCCTCCCCCTTTTCCAAGATCTGTTAGTTTTTGTTTTCTATTAATTACAGCTACGTATTACACTTGGAATTGAAAGTTTGTTTGATCATTTAAACAAACTAGACAGGCAGGGCAATGCATACCTCGTGCCTACTTAAGAGTTAATTTTTACGCACGAAAATATATATCAGATCCTTTGTCGATGCTGGAATAATTGTTTATGGTACATCTTTGTTTTTTCCTGAATTCACTTCAACAATAGTTTTAAAAAATAGGAAGTCATTAAGTTAATGAGAAATTTATCTAGATTTTTTTTCCATACATTTTATTAAATTAAATTTGATTAAGAAATACAAGAAATAGAAAATAAATATTCGTTTTTTCATTAGCAATCTTGTATTTTTTTCTTATTATAAATGTTATCTGGACTATTATACTATTAGTATAAGACCCTGTTTACACTGGCAACGAAACTGAATCGATCTTTATTTGAATCGATCTTAAAAAGACAAGGGCCGCGTTCGATAAGATCGATCTTATTTGTCATTGTAAACGGGGTCTAATAGTCCCAGATTTTTTTTCAAAATCATCATATTTTTTACCAGAGAGAGCAGAAAATACAATGAAACCTGTGGAAGGACAGGGACATACCAATTATACAAAACAATTTCTGATAAAAACAGTTTAACATTGAGGTTTACTTAGTCAACATACATCTGGTTACAATTAGTGAACCATAGAGAAAGTGTGACCACAAAGTTTATATATGTAACAGATTATTGATAACATGCTGAGATAAAACTGTAAATTATGTGTAAAATCAGGGCTTATGACTTAGAGTGAAATATAAAGTTCAATGAAAATCTGTATTCTCCCTGCAACATTGTTTTCTCTCACCAATTTCAAACAAACCTACTAGTAAATAGTTTTCAAATAAGATATTATCTTAAATATTCTTTTTAAAATATAGACAGTGTTAGTAGAAAACAAAGATTTTTAAACTGGTCTTTTATTCCTGACTTTTATTTTCTGATTTGCCATGCATGCAGTGGCGGATTTAGAAATGTTCATAAGGGGGAGGATCACTGACTGCCGAAGAGGGGTACGCTGCAATCATGCCTCGGCAATTCCCTGTTTGACCAACCATTTTTGTTTTACCAAAAATTGGGGAGGGGGGGGCTGCCAACTTAAAAAAAAACTCTAAATCCGCCTCTAGGGCATGCATGTGTCAATTTTTTTAAGTACGAAGTATAAAACAACGTGATTCTGTCACATGTAAAATTAAAGTCTGTGTTCAGGGTAAAATTAAATTTTCAGGGACCTGATTTTTTGCTTTCTGTCTTATCATGTTTTATCATAACATACCGAAGGCTGTTGGTGATCTTCGTTTGAATTGTCTAACAATTTATTACATTTGATGGCTTTTGCTCATTGTTGAAGGCCGTCTATCAACTTGTTTGTTTAATTTACCGTCGTTTGGTCTTTGGCAGATATTTGTGGTATTTGAAAATAAACAATATATTTCTTATTTCTATATTTTAGCCATCCTTCAATTATGAAATATTATGGGTGCTCGATGAAATACGACTGAAAAGTATCAAAAACACGACATGAACATTATAAAGATTGCAAAAAAGTTAGTATTCAATTTGAGCCTACCCATATATCATATATGAACCGCGCTGAAGTACGTTCATTATTCATAGTTCACTATTCACTATTCAATATTAAAAAATGAATGATGAATAATGAAATGGTTTATGTTTCATTATTCAAATCGAAGCGGTGAATAGTGAAATAAATATAAAAAAAAATTGACTGTGACACTATAGCTATATTTTGATTCACAATGACTATAAGAGGGTTTACGGAGGACCTAAATGCAACAACATGCGTAAAAATGAGGAAATATAAAAAAGAAGATGTGGTATGATTGCCAATGAGAAAAATATCCACAAAAGACCAAAATGACACAGACATTAACAACTGTAGGTCACCGTACGGCCTTCAACAATGAGCAAAGCCCATACCGCATAGTCAGCTATTTAAGGCCCCGATAAGACATTGTAAAACAATTCAAACGAGAAAACTAACGGCCTTATTTATGTAAAATACTGAACGAAAAACAAATATGTAACACATAAACAAACGACAACCACTAAATTACAGGCTCCTGACTTGGGACAGACACATACATGTACATAAATAATGTGACGGGGTTAAACATGTTAGCCCATTTTGAATAATGAAATGGATATTTTGAATTATGGAATGGACTGCTATGACCCTTCAGCCCCTAATTACAGATGTATATTATACCTCAATCGAAAGCTTATTAAAAGAGGAACAAAAGGTATATAGTCAATATGTTCTGCAACGGATATTACAGGAGTAACCAAGGACTTAAATATCGAATTACGCGTGAACATTGAAAAATAGCCAATTTTAAATAATGAAATGAATATTTTGAATAATGGAATGGACTGGCAGGACCCTTCAGCCCCTAATAACAGATATATATTATACCTCGATCGAAAGAGTGTTTCTCGTTTTTCGTTTTTTTTTTTTTTTATATATATAGATCAGACCTGGACCGTTGGTTTTTCCCGTTTGAATGGTTTTACACCAGTAATTTTTTTATCGACCTTTATATCTTGTTGTTGGGTGTGAGCATAGGCCCCGTGTTGAAGACCGTACCTTGACCTATAATGGTTTACTTTTATAAATTGTGACTTGGATGCAGTCTTGTCTCATTGGCACTCATACCACATCTTCCTATCTATGTGGATATCTTTCAAAGAGTCTTGAAGCGATCATTTGTACTCGTGCATGTGCATGGTTAAGTATAGGAATCAAAAGGCGATCGAGTTTGGTAGAGTCGAATATAGGTCAGGTTTGGATTTATTAATGGTGGCAGTAGTCAGCCAGTGATAAAGAAGTATTGTTCGAATAAATCTAGAAAACAGATAAAACGCAGATTAATGGCATTGAGCTCCAAGCGTCGTATATATTTATTTATCAAGTAAAAGTCAAGCTTATCAAGTACTGACCATTTAAATATGTAGGACAGAAAGTCACTAGACAAAAAGTCACGGACAAAAAGTCACTTGGCAAAATAGTCACAATTTAGTTCTGAGATTAGTTTTTTGAAAACACTTAATAAAAAAAACTAAATAGGGAATGTGCGCATGGGCCATATGCAGATAATCCCCCCCGCTTGCATAAGACGTTATAAAGGCTCATAAATCAAGAACATTAAAAGTGTGTTCCTGATGTAAGTTTTGTGGCAGTAAGCATTTTTAAACTTCATAACATTTGGTTGAGGCAAATTTGAGTTAGAGACAGGAAACGAAATATTCAGCAATTTTGCATATTTGTAAAAGGCATAACTCTGGAACGGTGAAAATTATTGAGACCAAAATTCAAACTTGATATGTGTTATGTGGTGATAAGCATTGTGTGTGAGATTCTTACATTTGGTTAAGGCAAACTAAAGTTAAAGAACGGATACATTTTTTTGAACGTACGGACGTATTTATAAAAAAGAGGATGTGGTATGATTGCCAATGAGACAACTGTCCACAAGAGACTAAAATGACACAGACATTAACAACTTTAGTTCATTATGCGACCTTCAACAATGAGCAAAGCCCATACCGCCTAGTCAACTATAAAAGGCCCCGATAAGATTAGTACATTTTTACGTATACGTACGAACAGACAAGGTTAAAAATTAATGCCTCCTCGGCAACGGCGTGACTGATTGTAAGTGTGACTGTTAGTTTGTCCTATCAAATTTTCACTTTCTGTCTTGTGACTTTTGTCCTGTGACTTTCTGTCCGTTTACCTCAAATATTTGTATGATGACCTTTCTTGATCTCTCTCTATATATACTAACATTTCTCGACGAATATCTAGTGCATGGATTCTACTTCTTGATCCCTATTCGAATTTTATTGTCTTTCAAAGGTTATCGCATAGAAATTGGAATCAGTGTCAAGCAAGATAGACACCCGAACATTTTCGTTGAACGAGTCAAATCAATCTTCTGGTGGCTTCATCGATCAGTGTTGATTGAGTCCGATCGACAATGTGAACCTACTTTGTTAACTCGATACTTAAACATGTATCTTCTCTTTTCTTACTCGATGTTTGACTTTAATATTGATAAGAACTCGATTAAGGGAATTCTTTAATATGAAACATGCCTGGACTATAATATATACATTTTTAGATTTTTTTGGCAGTCAAGTTGGTAATTTTTAAATAAAATTTAAGCCCAAATTAGCGGCCCAAAAAACCCAAATAAGTAGTTTAATTAGCTGATAATCTTTTTGCAAACCATAATACCCAAACGGGTTAAAATGCAAACATAATTTACACAATTATGCATATACATGTAACCAAGACGATGTGGTATGCTACGGATCGATAACGAAGCCGTACAGTAACTGTAACATACATGTATATAGATACATGTTCTGCGTGCTGTCATTTGAAAGACAATTTCTCTTTATTTTCAAGGAATCCCCATTGCGAGTAAGATTTTATTGAAATATTATTGTATGATGTTTATAAATATCAAAATAAATAGGCATTTCAAAAAAGTTATTCCCAAAAGGCCGTTTAATTTAATTTGTTCATTTATTTGGAGGTAGATGTCAGCCATTAAGACTCCATATACCTGCAGTGGCGATCCAGAACTTTTCATTAGGGGTTTGGGGCAATGACTGACCTTAAGGGGGGGGGGGCTCTAGTCATGCTTCAGTGATTTCCTATATAATCAACCCTTTTCTTCAGGAAATGGGGGGGGGGGCTAACCCCACCCACCTGGATCTGCTTATAACCTGTCCCTTTTCTAATGTATATTTTTGTTTAAACATGATATATATGTCCATGTATATTTCCAGATATTTATATACCAAAATGGAGACCTACACCTATATAATGATCTGATTTGCGCTACATTGCCATTCCCTCTTAAAACATTTTTAAAACAAAGCTTATCGACACTTGCAAATTCCTACAGTCTATCTTTGATGTCAAATGGGTGCAAATTTACAAATAATGCCGGAAACATCTGACACATTTACAAAATTTTAATGTGGTTTTAACCGCAACACGATAAATACTACTAGCATCAGACACTTAATTAGAAATAACCCTGACCGTTTTAAATTTCCCACCCTTTTCATATATTAATGAAGCTTGAAAGACCTATTCAAGCTATCCCTATAGCCTTCCCCTGGGAATTAATGCATTAAGTTCCATGATAAGAAAAATATATAGTATGAGAATAGGGAATTTAACTAACGGATCCAGAAATGTTATACGTGGGGGGCACACTGACTGCCTTAGATAGGGGGGGGGTGTTGTCCGCTCTGGTCATGCTTCAGTGATTCCCTATATAATCAACCAAACTTCCCCCAGAAACCCGGGGGGCTCCCTGGTCCCCTCTAAATCCGCCTCTGAATTTGACACATCCTCTTTTATAATTTTGACGACTCCTCTCCCAAAAACAACAGTTAAAGATGCTTTTCGAGCATCTGTACAATATTGTAGCAGGCTATTCTTCCGACTAAACTTTTGTCTTCCAAAGGTTATCATTCAGTTTTGGAATGTTGACCTTGCTTTTGAAATTTTATAATTTAAAAACACAAGTTGTGCACATTGACAACGCTCCAGTCTGAACACTCTTAAATTATCCAGTAAAACTGACAAGGAAACTTATCAGTAACTGCATAACTTCAAATTAACATGTCATTTATATCAACCCCATGCAACTAGGTACACAGCTGCGTTCAATGAAACATGATCACAGATAGAAATAGATGTAAATTCTGATTCAGATCCTTTCTTTTCGATACAACATATAAAAAAAAAGAAAAAAAAAGGGGGGGGGGGTTGTTCAGAAGAAGAATTATCTTTAATTTTAAATAAAACTGATGTATTGAAATTATTTAAAAGGTGAATGTGTAATATAAGCTTATAATATATTTTAGACGGTTCAATAGAAAAGTATATTGGTGTATTTTAAAAAGAGATCATATTACTCTATATACCTTTAACTTAAGGGAAAAAAATACATCACCAAAGATTAACCAAAATATTTTAACTGACAATACTACTGTGATAAAAAGTTACTAAACATCTTTACACCATATATATATATTTATATAACTTCAGTGAAAATTGAAAACAGTTAGTGAAATATGAATTGTACAACTCAACAAGTATGCAAAATTATGTCCGTAACGCGTTCATCTCTATGTATACAACTAAACTGACATTTTCAGTTGGAATGATTTCGGAGAAGTAAAGGGTTTTTGTTTCTTTGATTAATAACTATCTAGGTTTTACAAAGTATTCAAAAAGTCTTGTTTTGGCCTCTATTATTATAACAATTTTAAGCAATATATCCTTAACCCCTAAATCGACCCAACCTTTCTTTTGTGGAATAAAACCTCAGTGGCGGATCCATGCATAATTTTTCATAAGGAGGGACCCGTCGACTGACCTAAAAGGGGGCGCTCCAGTCATGATTCAGTGATTCCCTATACAATCAACCATTTTGTTCCCACAAAAATGGGGAGGGGGCCTCTGGGTCTTATGAATCTTGTGCTTTAAATTATAGATATTATTACTAGTATACTGATATTCCGAAAATCATTAAAAATATCCATTTGTATTCTTCACCAACGCTAGCAGAGGGGCATTATGTTTTCTGCTTTGTGCGTCCGTTCGTCTGTTCGTCGTCCGTCTGTCCCGCTTTAGGTGAAAGTTTTTGGTCAAGGTAGTTTTTTTATGAAGTTGAAGTCTAATCAACTCGAAACTAAGTACACATTTTCCCTATACTATGATATTTCTAATTTTAATGCCAAACTAGAGTTTTGGCCCCAATTTCACTATCTACTGAAAATAGATAATGATAGTGCGAGTTGGGCATCCGTGTATTGTGTTTACATTCTTGTTTGCACTTTATTCCTGAACGGTTTGAGCTATAACCAACAAAATAAAACCCAACCCTCCCTCCGTTGTGCAAATATTTGTAGTATAATTTTATAGATATCAATACACTTTTACACAAGTTATTGTCCGGAAACCAGAAAAACGTTGTTTTGCTTATTATGGCCAGTTTTTGGTCCCTAATTCTTTTAAACCATGATATGGGACCATAACATTCAAATTCTAATTTAACGCTATCATTGATTACTCATCATTTGCACAGGTCTGATCTGCATTTCTTTTGCGCTGATTTTTTTTATGTCTTTTTTGCCGAATTTGTGTTTCATTTGCGTTGTTTGTGTACATGTTACTTACAGGGTCGTTTTGATCATTATAAATCTCTTCCATTAGCCAGTACATAAGTTATAAATTGTCAATCATAACATGTATATAACTGTTGTAACATACTCAAGAGGAGGTGAAAGTAAGCTTCCGAGCAGGATTATAAAAAAGAATTTAGATGTGGTATGGTTGCCAATGAAACAACTCCCCACAAAAGACTAAAATGACACAAAAATTAACAACTATGGGTCACCATTTGGCCTTCGACAATGAGCAAAGTCGATACCTCATAATCAGCTTAAAAAAGGTCCCTATCTGACGATGTAAAAACATTCAAACGAGAAAACGAACGGCTTAATTTTTGTACAATAAATGAACGAAAAACAAATATGAAACACATATACAAACGACAACCATTGAATAACAAGCTCCTGACTTGGGACAGGCACATTACATAATGTTTCGGGGTTAAACATGTTAGCGGGATCCCAACCATCGCCCTAACGTGGGACAATGCCAATGGTATAACTGTTTAAAAACATACCAGTAAAATTAAGATAAAAGCACTCTGTTTACATCCATGAAAAACTGCACCGTTATTCTTACAGTTTTCAACGCGTGCAGCCGACCAGCAATGAGATGGCTAACTTGAAGTTCAGCATATACAAGTACAACATCTTAGAATGCATGGATGACGGCTTCGAGCGTCAGACATAATGTCAAACGTGAAGCAATCCTCGATTTCATGGGGGAAGGAATGGTCACCGCAAAACTGCGATAGCCATTTACCAATTTCACTTGAGTTTTCTCTCTACTAGCCCAACAGACTGGACCCCCCCCCCCCCCACACACATACACCAGTTATTTCTGCGCCAGATGAAAACGACAGCAGCCTATTTGCAAGGAACAACAATTATTATGACAATTTATAACATGTGTATATAAATAGCGAACAGTAGAGGTTTGTAATAATAATGATGATAATAGTAATAATAATCGGTGCAAAAGAGAGATCGAATATTTTAAAAAATGTTGAAATTCAATACTGGTCCGAGCCATTTGTGACGATTCATCTCTGATATAAGTTTGATTCACAATTGACAAGAATTTTACATGAGAGGTGGCTGGACAGAAACACGGACACGTTCGGACGCCCATGAAAAAGTTTTATGTCTACCGCAACGCATGTCGCGTAGGGTGATACATTTAAGAATTATAAAGAAGAACAGTGCTGACTGCCAGGTTGTCAAATAGATATAGGAATATGTGGTGTGAGTGCCAATGAGACAACTCTCCAGACAAATAACAATTAAGTAAACCATTATAGGTTAAAGTACGGCCTTCAACACGGAGCCTTGTATATATTAGAGCGATATTTTTGACACGATTATTAATAAAAACTTTTTTTTTACATGTACATGTATGTACTAATTTCCGAAGTTAACAAAAATGAATTCCGATCGTCATCCCGTTCACAAAAAATTATAAGTTATATCATACCGCCTATATATGATTATCACACAGTCATGTCCCATTGCGAACAAGGCGGGTGCAAATAGCAGAAAGAAGTGTGGTTTTTTTTTATTAATTAACTAGTGTGTGTTTACGCCATGTATCTAAAATTTGGGCGAATGAAAAAAAATAATGTATTGGCGAAAATGAAAAGATGTTCATCGAATGTTTTAGAAAGACTACATAAAAAAGGTGATGTGGTATAATTACCAATGAGACAACTATCCACAAAAGACCAAAATGACACAAATATTAACAACTATAGGTCACCGTACGGCCTTCAACAATGAGCAAAGCCCAGACCGTATAGTCGGCTATAAAAGGCCCCGATAAGACAATGTAAAACAATTCAAACGAGAAAACTATGCCGGGTGATTCAGATTTAAATGAATATAGTATAAAATTTTAGGAACTACATATGCATGCAGAAGATCCCTCCCCATCCCCCTTGTGACACCACTGCATAAAACAACATAGGTTTGCATACATTTCATTTAGCAAAAAGCAATACAGAAGTAAAACGTAAATTATGTGTGTCTATAAGACACGTTTAAGTACCCCAGCCATAGTTGATTTAGTCCAATTATTAGTTATAATCTATATGAATGTATATTTGAAAAAAATATCCTATATATATACTGAGTGCCAATGAAAACGCAACACTTGGTTTTTCAAAAATAAAATTTATACTAGAAATGATAATCTTTCAAAATAAATTGTTCTTGAAAATTAACAATTTTAACAATAGATCGATATCAAACAAAAACTGTTTCCTTGTCATCTTTCGTGTGCAATAGGTAAACGAAACATCCAATGTCGAATCATCAACTCACAGTCCTAACACAAAATGTTACAGCCCCGTGGTGCATTGCAATCTTCACAGTGCCGTGGAGTTGATCATCCCGGACGTTTAATGTGATCCCGAGGAATTTTATTCCACTTGTCCCGCAAAGCAAACTCAAGCTGACTTTATGATATTGGGGGTGGTTTTCATCGTCTAAACCATGTTAAATCTGATTCAAAATTTGCTCGATTGGACCAAAATCCGGCGAAAAGCAAGACTTTTGGCCAAGGCGCGTGCCAAATGTCTATATAACCACCACTGATGTTTTTTGGTACATAATGAATGTTTTTTGGTCTACAGAATTCGATCTTTACGCCAGACGGCTGTTTAGATGTCACTAAGGAAAGACTGTGGTGCTCTTCAACAATTTCTGCGCAAATGGTGTTTTACTGAAATTGCTCCAAAGGTTCTACCGTGACCACCATTGAACTCTCGTGACCTTTGAACAGCCATCAGAGTCGATATCGGATATGTTAAAGACCAAATGTATCGGTCTTGCTGAGCGTTTCTTGCTTTTTGTATCCCGGGATGTGGCTTATCATTAAATGATTCATTTTGGTTGCATTTTTGGATGATTTGGGTTATTGTAGAGGCTACAACTTCAGTCTTCTCGTAATTGTATACTGTGAAAGGCTTCATTGGATCATGCCCAAAACTGCATGTCGCTGGTTGTCAAAAAGTCCTGGCATTTACTCAGATGTTTATTGCAGTTTGTTAACAATATGGGCGGGAAAATTCCTGACATTAGCCAAGCTTTAAATGACAAAATCGTGAAAATGGTGGGTATGTTGAAAAGCGGTGAACTCGGTTTATGTCCGTTCAAAATAACCCTTACTTCGCATTTGTTCCAAAAATCACTCAACCGTAAAATTGTCGACAATTGTCTTAAAAGTCATTTTCAACCAACTATACAAAGTTCTAATATAAATAAAATAAAAATTATAAGATTTTTTTGAAAAACAAAAGTGTTGCGTTTTCATTGGCACTCAGTATATATAAAAGAAGACGTGGTATGAATGGCAACGAGACAACTCTCCACTAGAGACCAAAATGACACAGAAATTAATAATTATAGGTTACCCTACGGGCTTCAACAATAAGATAGGCCAATACCGCATAGTCAGCTATACAAGGCCACGAAATGACAATGTAAAACCATTCAAAAGAGAAAACTAACGGCCCTATTTATATAAAACATTGAACGAAAAAAAAATACTAGTATGTAACACATAAACAAACGACAACCACTGAATTACAGGCTCCTGAATTGGGACAGGCACATTCTTATATTATGTGGCGGGGTTAAACCTGTTAGCGGGATCCCAACCCCATGCACTTAACATGGGACAATAGTATAACAGTACAACATAAGAACGAACTATTAAAATCGTTTGAAAATGGCTTAACTCATCAGATGACAAAACTACAAGTGGACGTGGCCGGGTACTTGTTCATCCCCAACAAAAAGACACTATAGGAACATATCTCAAAGTACTCGCAGTTAACTGACAGCTAGTTCAAAGCCACCAACAACTAATAAAACAAATCATGTATCTAAGACTAAATATATATGGACTTGCACATCACTATTATGCGTATAAACATCCCAGTTGCGGAACTAGAAATTTTCAAAAGTGGGTCTCAGTACTGCCGAAAAGGGGGCCTGTGCCAGTCATGTTTCAGTGCTTCTCTTTATAATCAATAACACAAAAAAGGGGGGAGGCCCACCTGCTATCGCATTCCTTTGATACGCCTCTGCATCCTACAAGATATCAAGGTCGTTGCTTAAAAAAATGTAGGAGTAGCTCTATAGATGCTGGTTATATACATAATTGTTAAGGTACAACTTCCTGGCATTTAAGAATATTTGACAAAAATCAAGATGCATATATAGGAATACATGCATGAACATCTCAATTGTATGTTCAGGCAACCTCTGAAATATTAATTAAAACTATAAATTTATAGTTAAAAAAATGTCGGAAGAGGAAGCAGGACAAACCATGATCTCTCTCTGCATTTTATAATAAAATGTATCCAACTACCTTGAATTTTGAGGATATTTGACTTAAAATGTTTCAGTTGCAACTCAAAAACTGTACGAGGTGATAGCCAGACAAACCAATCTATAGCTTGACGAACAGACGAACAGGTAGACGAACGAACCTGTAGGCGATAAATTAATATACCCTTCGACGAAAGTGAGGTCATAAAATAAGCTTGAAATTGCAGTTGATACTTATAAAAAATCAAAACCTCATAGTGCTCAGTTTGCTTAAACATTTCTCTTCAGCTTTATAGCCATGAATTCTAAGATTTCTAAGATCGTAATACATTTGAGTTTCTGAATTGAAAGTTATTTTTCAGGGATGCAATGGTTGCTTTCTATCAAATTTTGTTTTTTGTTTTGTTCTTGTTTTTACATACTCTAGGCTATTGTTTCACATTTTGTCACATCGGGACATTTTATAAATTGTTACGTATATACATTTCGCATGTGTTGGTTTATTGTCGAAGGTCGTACGTCGAGTTTTTCGATTGAATCGATGGGTGCATGGATAGTTACAATACATGTGTCGGATCGGCAATTATAGAACATTTTCTGTTATATCCGTATTTTGCGTGGAATTCTCGCCGCGTTGAAGACCCAATTGCCTTCGTCTATCGTCTGCTTGTTTTCGAGTCGTTGTCTCTTTTACTTATTCTCAATAGCTGCAAATGTTAAATAACACCAAGATTAAAAGCACCAACAGCTAGTGTATAGTTCGGTTGGTATAGGCGGATCCAGTGGGGGGGGGGGGGGGCGTGTCCCCCTCTCGTGGGCTTTTTTTTAGTGATTATATACTATATAGGGAATCACTGACTTGAAAGACCCCCACCCACCTTAGGTCAGTCAGCACCCTGTCATGTATTTGTTAAAAGAAAAAAAATATATTGCCATTCACTCTAAAAACGAAGCTAAATACTTAAACCCTCTTTTAAGAATATAAGTTATATTGTTTCATTTTTACAATTTATTTTCAATAGCTTAAGATTAAAAGCGCCGACAGCAAGTGTTTAGCTCGGTTGGTATAGGCGGGTCCCCCTTTCGTGGGATTTTTTTTATTGATTATATACTATATAAGGATTCACTGACTTGAGAGACCCCCCACTTTAGGTCAGGCAGCACCATGTCCTGTATTTGTTAAAAAATATATAAAAATATATATATATATATATATATTGCCATTCACTCTAAAAACGAAGCTGAATACGTAAATCCTCTTGAAAGAAAAGTAATATTGTTTCATTTTTACAATTTATTCTCAATAGCTGCAAATGTTAAATAACACCAAGATTAAAATCGCCAACAGCTAGTGTATAGCTCGGTTGGTATAGGCGGATCCAATTTTTTTTTTTGGGGGGGGGGGCGGGCCCGGGTCCCCCGTTTGTGGGATTTCTTTTTATTGATTATATACCATAAAGGGAATAACTGACTGGAGATACCCCTCACTTTAGTTCAGGCAGCACCCTGTCATGTATTTGTTTAAAAAAAAATATATATATATTGCCATTCACTCTAAAAAAAGAAGCTGAATACGTAAATCCTCTTTTAAGAAAAGTAACATTGTTTCATTTTTACAATTTATTTTCAATACTGCAACCAAGATTAAAAGCGCCAACAGCTAGTGTATAGCTCGGTTGGTATATTTAATCATAGAAAGATATTTGTAAATATGGTAAATAAATTCATCATAAATACCAGGATTGAAATTTTACATTCACGACAGACGGGTATTTCGTCTACAAAAGACTCATCAGTGACGCTCGACTAAAAAATGTTAATAAGGTCAAATGAAACTGACCATTTAACTTAAAAAATGGCGAAGTGCGAACATTTTTTTAGTTTTTAAACGCTATCCTCTTGACCACATAATGTGTTTTCATCAAAATTGGAAATGATAATATTTTATAAAGAAAAGTCTTTACCTACGTCGCATTATATATACTAGTATACTAACATATTGTGTTGTAAAATGATGCCCTTTATGGGTTCTTGATTAGATTAATAAAAAATTCTATACTATTAACAAATTCAAAATATACTGCTTTACAAAAAAGGTAAAACAACAGATACATTCAAGTCAAATCTATCTTAATTTCTGTCAAGTTTTCCATTTTCAAGTAAAGAAAATCACGCATTATGGTTCCATTTATTTCCTGTAATAATTTGATCACTTGCATACTTGTAACACACACACAGACAATATGTATTGTTTATTTGTTGAAATATATTAAAATATGCGCTGCTGAACTTATATTAGTCAGTATAGTATATAGACGTGTATACCAAAGACAAATTTATACATTGTTTAATTTCCTGTAGTGTTTGATAATGACCCAGTGACCTACAACTTTTATAATAAATAAACCACATAGACAACGCTCCTGAATCAGTATAAAAATTATGAATTATTTGTTAAACTAGTGTAAAATGTGGTGTGAAATAATTGGTAAAGGCAACGATATCCGGCTAATTAAATTGACCCGATGAGCTGACATGATGTTGAATTTATTTTGGAAATATTAGCCTTAATTTAACCTTACAATTTTTCATTATGTTTGTTTAGTCTATGTATTTGCCATAATCAAAATTGTTTTTTGTTTGTTTTGCAAATAAAGAATCATTATGTTGAATATTTTAATGAGAGAACCTTAAATAATCCATTATTTTCATTTTTGTTCTTAACTGAAAAAAATGGTAATACTAAATCCATTATAGCACAACCAAGTAAAAAAGTGTCCTTTAGTTTATACTTAAATCATAAATGAGATCATAGAACATTTCTAATCCGACAAAATGAAGATTAATAAAAAAAATCGTTTATTTGAAAAAGGGGGGGGGGGCTTTGATAACGGTTACCCTAGCTTGTCCTACAACATAATACCCCCCCCCCCCCCCCCCAAAGAATATAGATTTCGTATTCATATACATGTAAGTCTGAAAATCAAACCCAATAGAGTTAGAATTAGATTTTTAGGCTGACAAATATTTTCTGTCAATTTACATTTGCACAAGTCTGTCTACATGTTCACCAGTTTTTCAATCATCCACTAGTCTGCTTTTACTTTCACAAGTCTTTCTTATAGCCCCCTAGTCTGTCCATATGATTTTCAACAGTCTGGCTATGTCCACAAGTCACTACGTTTTAACCGCGGTCTCTATGTGTCCGTCAGTCTGTCTCCGTGTTTACAAGTCGATATACATGTTTACCCGCCAGATTACGTTTCTAACAGTTTGCCTTCATGTCCTACACGTCCACCAGTCTGCTTATATATATACCAGTCTGGCTACAAGTCTATACAAGAATATTATTTGCATCATTGACTAAGTCTGTCTGGATATGTCGTCTGGCGGATTTGCTTGTCTCTCACATTCTGAAGATGATGATATTCCTCGTAGTGAAATCGTTAATACAATGTACCAGTACTTAAGTCTATCAGTGTCCATCTCCATGCAAGACTCGGGTCTGATGAAGGTTCTAAAACAATTAAAGATTCGTCTATACAGTCCTTCTGAAAGTCTTCTCGGTCAGATGCAAAAGAATGCCCGGTTAGCGCCTCTGGATTTGCCCGGGGCATGTGGAGGATCAGTAGATATCGACACACCAAATTCAGTTATTCGACGAAGAATTTCAACACCTATCTCATTTAATACCAACATTACACAATAATGTCAACATGGAGTCAGTAACTGAGGTAACATTAAGTTAATTTAGAAGTCAATATGTTGTATATTTCTGTATACAGTTTATAATGCATATATCACTGTCATGAATCAAGGATGTGTGTAGTAATAAGGGTCTTACTATCATCGGAACTTTGTTTTTTTTTGGTAACACGCCATTATTCCGACAGCCCATTAGTCCGACAGCCCAATACTCCGACAACCTATAATTCCGACACTTATCAAGTCAAGTATCAGGATATCAGGGTAAAATAAAATGTGTCTGTCTGTATTATTACGTTTATATTTGTAATAACATATTTTAAGAAATAACTCCGTATATATAATACAAGGCTAAGGTAGTTCGTATACTTTCAATGTTAATTCTCAATTCGAAATCTGTATATAGAATAAAACAGAAAATAATATTTTATTTTCCAAATTAAAGGATCTATGTAAATTAACAACAAGCATTGATGGCGCGAGCTACTGATGATACCCTGCCCAAAGATTTCGGTAGATAGAAAGTTTTTGAGTTGTGAATCTGAAAAAGCATTACACAGTATAACTGACTTATATAAACCTTGAAGTTAAATATCAGAAATCATGGTATTGTAGTACCTGAGAAAAATGTGACAAAAGTTTTCAACTTGGCTGTCATGTAATGAGTAATGAGATTGAAAAAGCATCACACGATATAACTGACTTCAATAAACCTTTCAGAAATCCTTGTAATGTAGTTCATTTATATATTATGACTATACACGCAAAACGAAAGAGGGGCGAGGTTAAGGACTGAGCAGTTGCTATAATCATGTGTATCAACTCCAATATACTGAGACAAAATTAATGTCCGCATGCAAAAAATAATTGGAATCAAAACGGACAACCACAAATATCAGAGAGCGGAGTTGGTTTTTTTTTTTTTAGAGAAAATTTATCCATACACTAAGAAAAACGCATATTGTCGGAATAATGGGCTGTCGGAGTAATGGGTTGTCGTAATAATGGGCTGTCAGAATAGTACATGTTGTCGGAGTATTGGGCTGGCAGACTAATGGGATGTCAACATTTTTTTTTACCCTCCCCCTTTTTTCCAATATCCGTTATTTTTTCGTTTTCTATTTTAAAATTCACTCTCTTTAGTAATATATCCGTGACCGCTGTGGATAGTAAACTTGGAATTGATAGTAAATAGCAAAACCAAGTAATTTGTAGTGTATTTATGTTCTAATGACACGTACAGACAGACGCGAAAAAAATAAATTATACGAAAGTGAGAAAACGAAAATATAACAGATTTTGGAAAAAAAGGGTAGGGTAAAAAAAAATGTCCTGTACCCAAGTACCTATGCTTACTATTAAAGCAATAATTTGAGAAATATATATTAAGGGTTATACTAATATGTGAATATTATGAGTCCAGGTAACTCGATCAACTTGATTTGTACGTATGAAAAATTATATTTATTATCTGGTCATGTCCCGCGTTTTTTTTTGTAATGTTGTTATAATAACAGTGTAAGTTAAGACCAAAAAGTAGACCAGGAAAATACTTTATTATCTTTACTAGTTAATTTCTGGAGATCATGTGTCTGTCATTTATTCTGTTATTCACATCGTTTAAACAATTATATTATATACGCATCATATCAATCTATCAATTAGGATACATTATTTTATTTGGCTTAATAACATATTATTGGTATTTAGTGCGACCGTGCACCTTTCGGTTGTCTCGAGTGTTTTCTATTATAGCAATGTTTAAGTCGTCATGTTGCGGGATTTTCAAATCCCAAAAGAAGAACACACTTCAAATTCAACATCATTTTCGATTTGGTAACCGCATTACTTTAATATAGATCATTATATATTACATAACCTTACACAATCAATTTACTTTTTATGATTAATCTGATATGCATGCCCAATATATTTTATTCCCAAAACCTTATTTAAAAAGGAGGGGACATGGTCAAAGTGTCGTGCAAACCAAATTATTGTTTATTGTCACGGAATAATAACAAACTGTGCTATAGTTGTTAAGATTATTGGATAATTGACTTGTTCTATAGGTACATGTACCTTACTTACCCAGGTGACATATCAGTTGTACCCTTGATATTGGTATAAATTCAAATCACAGGCACTTGTTTCTATCCATTTGAAGACCCACTATTAACGTATATATTTACCAGAAATAATGGTTTTAAGCAGAGAGGTGAAAAAATTACTTGGGTACCTTCTCGAAAATATACGTTGATAATGGGTCTTCCAATGGATAGAAACAAGTGCCTGTGATTCAAATGCTTAATGATATATTAAAAGAAGATGTGGTATGATTGCCAATGAGACAGCTGTCCACAAGAGACCAAAATGACACAGACATTAACAACTATAGGTCACTGTACAGCCTTCAACAATGAGCATAGCCCATACCACAAAAGCCCCGATATGACAATGTAAAACAATTCAAACGAGAAAACTAAGATACATGTATATGTACATTGTACATGTTGTATATGAAGATTAATTAGATTAAAGTAAACAATGTGGTATGTTTCCAAAATAAATGCTATCCGCTAAAGACCAACTGATGTTGATCCAATTACTATAGCCAAACAAATGATACATACATGTACACTGATGTAGGTTACCATACTTCCTTCATTTATATTATGATTATTGAGTATTTTTTTGGAAACATTTCAAACCTTTACATGCTGTTTATATATGTTACAGTAAATAGGTGAAATTAGGAATTACATGTAATTACTAAAATTTAGGAATTACAGGTAATTCCCGATGCACTTAGTTAATACAAGTAATTCCTTAAACGGCCCAGTTATTACCAGTAATTACTAAATTTAAAATGAATATTTACACCTATTTACTGACTGCTAACACAACCATAACTTTTGATCACCTGACCATAATACAACATTGTTTTAGCTGTGTAATACTAACTAGAAGATCAGTTAGTACTCTTAAAATTTTGAATGGTTGATATGTATAAAAAATATCTTGAATAAATATGGACTTTCAAATATTTGGTTAAATCAGAGTAACTTTAGTTTTAATCCAAAATGGTTTAAGTTGAGCATTATAATACAGATAATTTTTGACCAACTTCAGCAGACATGGAAATCAGAAATGAAAAATTCTCCCAAAGCATTATGTCTTAACTTTTTAAAGAACTCTTTGAATTTGAAGAATATTTAGACTTATTACCTTATAAAGATAAGATAACGTTATGTAGGTTAAGAACTGGAATGAACTGTTATGTGCATTAGCTTCGAGATATATAAAAAAAATATCTTTTTTTTGTTGTTAAATCATTTATAAAAATGATATTGTAAAATTATAATTCACTGTTAGCAGCCATTCTGGTTTTATTTTGTTAAATTAGCTGAGAAACAAGGTTGATGAGTTGTGCACTTGCAAGTGAATATTTGGACCTCATTGAATACGTATTCATGTGACCTTCAAATCAACCCCTAGCTGGAGATGGGTTATCGATGTATTAAGCTATTAAAATTGTAAGGGTTTTTGCAGAACATTTGCAGAACAAATAGTCTCGGTTACTTTTGCTGTTAATCGCAGGCTCAACAAAAATGAGGAAAAAATATTAAAATTTTCCTCTAGATACTATCTGTTGACTAGTACCATGAGTACTGTAAGAAGCTTCAGTCAAAATTGGGTAAAAATCCAGGATGGTTTATAAAATCTAATGTTTTAAAAACTTTAACTACAGAGTGTATGTAATGTTAACTGGGACAAAACTAGTCCATTTATAAGTAATATACGAAAAAAAAAAGGATTTTTTTTTCAAACTTTACTTTTGGATATTATTTTATGATCATAAACATTTAGCTTCTGTCCAAGTTTGGTAGAAATCCAGGATATTTGGAGAAAGTTTTTTTTAAAGTTTTGAACCACAGTGCATGATGGAGATTTTAGTTTGATTTTGGATAGATATCATTGTCTTGCATACATATATTTACGGAGTTTCAAAACCTATAAAACAACCATTTTCCAGTTTCAATTCACAAACACTAAAGAGTATGCACTTTGGATGTGCATTATATTCCTACATCCTTAAGTTAGCGCCGTTAAAATCCCTACCCCTTTACTTCCTTATTTGGTATCTTGAATTATGTTTTTAATTTTAAAACAAAAACATCAAGTTAGTAAATAGCTGTAAAAATGACAAAAAAAATCAGTGATTACCAGTAATCACTGAAACAATTAGTAAATACATGTAATTACTAAATTGGCTAGTAATTACAGGTATTTACTGAAGTGTTTAGTAATTACATGTAATTCCTAATTTCACCTATTTACTGTAACATATACATGTTACTACAGTTCAGCGACTCAAGTTTAAAAGGCATTTATATAAAAGAATTTAAACTTAATATCATTTTGTATGAACATCATGTTGAATATTTACATTTTCTCAAAAAGTTTTTATTTTACTTAGCTAATAAAGAAGATGATGGATTCCCAAACAGAAATCTTGATGACAGTGAAAAAATTGAAGAATCGCACCAATTGTTACAGAGAATCGATTTCAAGCAGAAACAGATGCTCAAAGATAAGGGAATACAACAGCCATCCATGTTCCTTCACATATAAAGGTATATATTGTATATATTGTATATATGTTCCAGACCGTATGAGTATTTGGACCGTACGCGTACGGTCTGGACCGTATGCGTACTTTTTCAATATACGCATACGGTCGGACCGTACGCGTACGGTCTGACTAATATTAAGAATTTGGTCAAGTTTATTAGATACAAATGTATATAACAGATCAACATAACTTATATCTCAAATTAATATAAAAAGTTGAATAGTTATTAAAATAAAAACTTAATATTTTAATTATTTGTAAAAAATCAGGCTTATTTAATCTTTTCATCTCCTGTACTTAGCATGTCAGTAATTCATTTTAATTACAGCCCAATATGCTCATTGAAATTGAAGTTATCGGAAGTAAACATAATGTGGGAGGACAATTGTTTTAGAATATTTAGGAACTTTACAAAAAATGCATATGCAAAGGAACATGCATGAACAAAACATGTTAATGTTAAAAATATATGACGTTCCTTGTTGAAGCAAGTGTCATCTTGGGCCAGAGTAACAAAATAGGATTCACTGATATAAAATTAAACAAATATTTAATTTTAATTGTTCGCTTATTCACTTAATCCATCTAATTGTAATAATAACAATTTGTATAACTAAAAATAAGGATTTTGATAAATGTTTGTTAACATTTAACCCATATGATCCCAAAACATGTATGGTCAGCTGGACCGTACGCGTATACTCATACGGTCCGCCCGTACGCGTATGGTCGGACCGTACGAGTATACGTATACGGTCCGGACCGTACGCGTACGGTCCAAATACTCGTATGGTCTGGAACATATATATATTTTGTCTACATTTTCTGAATTTATGATTTTAAAAATCTTTCAAAAGATATAAATGTACATTGTAAGTCATGTAATTCAAATAGAGACGTGCCATTGTCTTTGATAAAAGATAGAGTTACATGTATGCCTTTTTAGTATTATCAGCTTATATACTTACTTAGCCTTGTTAAAATCTATAAATATACCTTAAATGTATATTTATACATGTATGTTGAAATGTCTGTCAGAATATATACATATATGCATGTGATCATAATGTTTCAAATAGCCAAACATTGTAAAATATATATATATATTATATATATATATATACAACTAGTCTAAACATCAACCCAACAATGTTAGATCTGTAAATTTGCTTTTGCAAATTTTTGGTTCTTCCCTCGCCGGGATTCGAACCCATGCTACTGTGATATCGTGACACCAAATCGCCTGCACTGCAGCCGTCCCCCTAGACCACACGACCACCTGGGCTATATACATGTATATATATATATATACAACTCGTCTAAACATCAACCTAACAATGTTAGATCTGTACATGTAAATTTGCTTTCACAAATTTTTGGTTCTTCCCTCGCGGGTATTCGAACCCATTCTACTGTGATATCGTGACACCAAATCGCCTGCACTGCAGCCGTCCCGCTAGACATATATATATATATTGAGTATTGGAAATCCTGTACACCCTTTCCTTAGACCAAGTTTAACAAATATAATATGAATGTTTAAATTCAACTAATTATCTCCTGGCAATACACATTTATTTTAGGAACTTTTTATGTTTTATTTTGCAGTAAGCAGCTGTTTGTGATGCTTATAGGCATAAACAATCTAGTCTGGACATGTAAAACAGCAGCTGGTTCTATTTTGAAGTAAGCTATTTGGTGATTACATTAATTTGACATGACCAGACCAAGTCTTGGGATAAATTAATAGTACTCATTGTCATGATTGTACTAGCTTTTTATTGTTTTATATATTTTATGGAAAATACTGTTAGTTGAGGCCTGCAAAAATTAATTTATAAGGAGATGAAGTGTTGTTGCCAATGAGAGTAGAGACATCTAACAAATAGCATGAATAGAGTCATGGAGGATGGAATTCATACTCATTTTTATTAGAGTGTTACAAAATAATTGCAGGAAAAAAAACAACAACAACAAAAATCTAAATAATTGTGTATTTAGTAGAATTAGCCAAATCAAACAATAACTGACTTAAATCTTGTTTGAAATTTTCACATTTCTATTGATTAAATATTATTTTATAGATCAAATAATAAATAGATAAAAGGGCAGTAATCCAGTCTCAGATTTTTGTTTTGGTTATATTGTATACAGCTGATTGTATTTTAATACTATTTACAAATACTTCTTATATGTCAAAAGAAAAAAAAATTGCTGTACCTGATATTGTGTTTTATATTGAAATTGATAAAGACAACAAACTCAATAATGAGCTATTCCAATATCAATCTCCCTAGGGAAAAAATGGGGTGCTACCTAATTTTAGACCTCCATAGTGCCCATAGACACATCAAACACTTGCCAAAATATAAGCCTGAACCCCTGAGGGGATCACACATCAAATTATAAAAGTTGTATATATTCTACACCGTGAATAAGACCAAACAATGATAGAAAGAGTTAGTTTTAAAATATAATTGAAAAACTAAACTGATACAAATCAATAATTTTTTTGATGTTGATAAATAAATCACAATGTGTAATAGTTGTAATAAATTGTTATGCCAGCCTACAATAGTAGAAGGGGTTTATGTTTAATGATCCATGCTTTTGTTTGTTTATTCTTTCATCTGTTCTGCGTTAGGTTCAAGTTTTGGTGAAAGTTTTTGGTCAGGATAGTTGTTAATGATGTTAACGACCAATCAACTTAAAAATAAATATACATGTGCCTTATGTTATGATCTTTCTAAGGATAAATTAATGGTTTGACCCCAATTTCATGGTCCACTGAAAATAGAAAATTTATCACAACTTCTAGCTATTCTTTTTATAGAGTTATTCCACGAGATATTTTTGGGTCACTCATTAGAATATCTTTTAAATATATGATTTTGATTACAACTGCATTAAGATAGAATAATTGCATGCAGACAATTATTGCTTTTGTCACATATATATCACTTGTCAATTTAATAAAATTAAACATTTTTTTTTATTACTTTATTACAGAAGCTACAAAATAGAGCTAAGGCCCTTTAAACCAAGAAACTGCCAGTGTCAGAAAAGGACAAACTTAGTAAGGCCATGCAAATTGATTTAATGTCAAGTTGGGACAGTGATTCTGTAGATAAACTCGCCTGATCACAACTGGGATTAGACTGTCACAAGATTTTAAATCTTACATGGATAAACTAAAGTCATTTACTAGACTGTAAATACCAGAGACAGCTGAATGCACAAGGCAAAGAGCTGAGGTCCAAGTAAATCAGAGAGGCCTTGTCACAAGAAATGTACAGAACTTGCATGGATTTTTACTTAAGGGCATATGACACAAAATTGAGAGATATCAATAAAAATTTCTTTAAATTTTAATAAGGACCAATTCAAAGGTACACTTTTGGAATTTGCAAGAACAAAAATACCTTCATGTTTACTTTTGAATTATAGTTGACAGTTTTCAGTTTAAGGGGGGAACCCTTAAAATGAAGTGGTTTGGTTTTTTGAATTTGATTATTTTTTAGAGTAAAAAAATGAATTACAGCTCTTTTATTTCAACATTTGCATTTTTTATTAAAATTATTTACAAGTGCAGCATATCAGTGACATCAGATTATGTTAATGTGTTTGGCTAAGCTACATATTTCTTTTTACTTAAACTTTCTGTTGCCTTTTCTAATTAATTAAATGCTGAATAATAATTTGAGTGTGGCTCATTTCAGTATTTGTATTTGCTGTCAAGATTTTTCCTGTAAGATTTCACATTATTTATAATCGCTTGGTCAAAGGGAGATAACTTTTTGAATCTTCACATTAGATAATCTGCGAAGAGGATTATGTAAAATGTAAATAGTTGAAAATTAATTTTATGGTTCATTCTAATATGACGTGCTTCTTAAGCTTTGTAAAGAAACCATACTTTATTATCCAATAAAATTAGTTTGCACATGCGTATATTGACTACGGCAGAAAAATGAATTTCGTCAAATTGATATGCATTTAATGTATTTCCTTAAATTAAACCACTTTCAAACACTAAAATGATACACATTTTGTTACTTATACTTTTACAATGACAACAATGTGTTACAATTCGTAATTGACATATTTGACCTAGATACCGCATCGTTCATGTTGGCTGTTCTAACTTCAAAACCCCTCCCTCTGAAAAACACGTTTCATCTCTCCTTTTAAAAAGGCTTGTCATTGTATAGAATAATTTCATTGAAACATATGTTCCGATGATAAAATATAAAATCAAGTATATGTTATTATTACTGTTGTACTGAAATGACAAAATTGTTTCATATATTTCTGATAAAATGGATTGACCCTAGCAGGGAATCGAACCCCATTCTCCTATAAAAAAAAAAAATAGGCGTAATTACCAATATACCACCAAGGTTTCCAATCCATTTTACAAATGCAACAAGATTGTCACCCAGTATTAATTTTAATCATCATGTAATACAGCATTTGAAATCGTCAGATGCACAAAGGCGTGCCCTTTGATCAACTTTACAAGGTGTAGCCACCGCAAGTATAAATGGATCTCTGTCAAAGGGCCCCTCCTTCCAAGTCTCAAATGTCAGCACAACTTTATCAAGGAATCCTCTATCAAATATAAACATATTTACCAATGCTACACTATTAACCGGCGAAATATTTACGATTAATTTAGTAAAATAAAGACCTACCCGATTCTCCTTGTGCGTCCACCGCCATTGACAACTGACTTGAAAATCTGCGTGTCAGAAATTGACCTCAAAGGAAAAGACTGTTGTAACTTATAAATTTTCTGTTATATTGTGACTCAAATATTGTTTTAGTTAGGCTGATAAATTAATTTGTTAATTTCTGTTTCAATTTTGAATTTTAGAAACCTACAACTTTGCGAAATTAAACTGGTTTGAACTAGTTGGACAAAAATCGACAGCGAGGTTGATGGAAGAGCCTACACGAAGATCGTACACTTATACACAGCGAACATAGAAATTATCCTAATCAGAATCGAAATAATTGATGCCAGCTATACTTTATTTTAGTTTTAACATGGGTAGGCATTATATTCGTGTTATTTTAGCCCTCGCTATCGCTCTGGCAAAAATAATCACGAATATAATGCCTACCCATGTTAAAACTACAATAAAGTATAGCTGGCATCAATTATTTCTTAAATAAAATCAAAATAAGTTATTGCCATTCATTATAAATAAATTTCTATCAAAAATAAGGCTCAAAGAATTTTTTTATTTTATTTATATAAATAATAACAAAGTACACACATCATGCACATGTTGACTTCATAAAATTTGTAAACAAAAAAAATTGAAAATAAAACTAAAAAAATTTAACTAATCAGGAGACAGTCAATACACCAAATATATTTATAAGCATATAAACTTATTTATTTTCTTCAATTGTCCAAGTACATATTCAATATTGATAATTTTTTGCTTGACATTACATAATTTTGTTGATAAAAGTTTATTTGTGTGCTATTTTATTCAATTGTACATATTTGAAGTATTTCATTACACCTTATTATTTTTATTCTTGCATACAGCATTTGGAATGAAATTTTAATCAATGTTCGAGCAGCAGGATGTTTTTTTTGTCGAGCCTGCAACTTTTGTTGCAGAAAGCTCGACATAGGGATAGTGATCGGTCGGCGCCGTTAGCTAACTTTTTAAAAGCTTAATATTTTAGAAGGTGGAAGACCTGGATGCTTCATACTTTGTATATAGATGCCTCATGTTACGAAGTTTCCGTCAGTCACATGTCAAATGTCCTTGACCTCATTTTCATGGTTCAGTGACCACTTGAAAAAAAAAAATCAGAGTTTTTGTAATGTTGAATTCTCTCTTATTATAAGTAATAGAATAATTATATTTGGTATGTGCGTACCTTGTAAGGTCCTCATGTCCGTCAGACGGTTTTCACTTGACCTGACCTCATTTCATGGATCAGTGAACAAGGTTAAGTTTTGGTGGTCAAGTCCATATCTCAGATACTATAAGCAATAGGGCTAGTATATTTGGTGTATGGAAGGACTGTAAGGTGTACATGTCCAACTGGCAGGTGTCATCTGACCTTGACCTCATTTTCATGGTTCAGTGGTTATAGTTAAGTTTTTGTGTTTTGGTCTGTTTTTCTCACTTTATGCAATAGATCTACTATATTTGTTGTATGGAATGATTGTAAGGTGAACATGTCTAGCGAGCAGATGTCATCTGACCTTTACCTCATTTTCATGGTTGAGTGGTCAAAGTTAAGTTTTTGAGTTTTGGTCTTTTTATCTAATACTATATGCCATAGGTCAACTATATTTGGTGTATGGAAGCATTGTTAGCTGTACATGTCTGCCTTGCATGGTTCATCTGACCTTGACCTCATTTTCATGGTTCATTGCTCTTTGTTTAGTTATCTTGGTTAATGTTAAGTTTATGTGACAGTTTTTAATAAAGCTTTATACTTAGGACTATCAACATAATATCAATGATAAGTAAAGAAGGCGAGACATTTCAGTGTGTGCACTCTTGTGAATTTATGAATTATGTTAATCATGTAAATAATGTTATGTTTTTTGTTTTTTGCTTTTTGAAGTTTTTAAAATTGACAAATAATGCTAGCAGGGGAGATTATTCATTAATATTTTTATGATGCCAAACTTGAAATTTAGAGGTGCCTATGTTTGCTATTTGTTATAACCCAATTGTTATGATTCTTAAATAATCTATACAAGTAAAATTGAGAATGGAAATTGGGAATGTGTCAAAGAGACAACAACCCGACCAAATAAAAAACAACAGCAGAGGGTCACCAACAGGTCTTCAATGTAGCGAGAAATTCCCGCACCCGGAGGCGTCCTTCAGCTGGCCCCTAAACAAATATATACTAGTCCAGTGATAATGAACGCCATACTAATTTCCAAATTGTACACAAGAAACTAAAATTAAAATAATACAAGACTAACAAAGGCCAGAGGCTCCTGACTTGGGACAGGCGCAAAAATGCGGCGGGGTTAAACATGTTTGTGAGATCTCAACCCTCCCCCTATACCTCTAACCAATGTAGTAAAGTAAACGCATAACAATACGCACATTAAAATTCTGTTCAAGAGAAATCCGAGTCTGATGTCAGAAGATGTAACCAAAGAAAATAAACAAAATGACAAAAATACATAAAATAACAACAGACTACTAGCAGTTAACTGACATGCCAGCTCCAGACTTCAATTAAACTGACTGAAAGATTATGATTTCATCATATGAACATCAGGCACAATCCTTCCCGTTAGGGGTTTAGTATCATACCATCATAAGTAAGCATGTTAATTTGTCAATAACCATTATTTTATTAATTAGTTTGAAATTTGATGAGGTTCTTTGATGTAGAACTTGACTTTTTTTAAACAAAAGTGTTTTTTTATTTGTTTTAAATGTTTTTAAAATTGTATAACAAACTTTTTGACATTTTATTTTAATTTATCACCAAAACAACTCTAATTTGTCAGTATCTGAATAAAATTAATTTGTTAGATACTTAGTTTCTTTTATTGAAGTATATACAAAGGGAGATAACTCAAAATTGTTTTTTTTTTATTATTCTGACCCAATTAGAAGTGAATACATCTATGCCCAAGACAGGATGACAATAAGAAAATGCTAGAAATTGTTGTGTATGGTTATGCTTTGTCCAAAAGTTTTTGTTATCTCCTGTATTGTATATTGCTGCCATTGTCAAAATCCAAATCACACATAGATAGCCTTGTCCTATAGTTTATATCTGGTGTTTGTGTTTTTTGTATGTCTTAGATTCTAACTCTTCAAGTTCTTATATAAATTCAGATGCATTGCCATTCTTTGCATATAGGAAAAGGCATATTTACAAAATGGTATTGAGCTTTGCAAATGAGTGACATGTATTCGTTGGATTATTGTTTAAGTTTCATCTGAAAAATACAGTCTTCAATGTTACTGACAAATTATACATTTGCACATTGCCATTTGAAACCACAAATATTATTCTACTGTAAATACACAGAGCAGCAATCCATGCCTTTCAAGTCTAATACTTTGTAAACATGGATCAGAAAAGTTGGAGGATCAATTTTATATGTACAGTAGCTACAAAGTTATCACCATTAAAAATTCCTGTTTTTCCTAATTTTTTTTTTTTTTTTTAATTAGATATTTTCAAACCAGATATTTGGGTTAAAGTAAAAACAAATCCCCAACATTCCTTTTCCAAAAAGCAGAGGGAAAAATTCTGCCTTTTCTTTATTATTCATTTGCACTATTGTTTTGTAAGTAGTTATACAGGATTATATTGACTTTAAATTGCATTAAATTTGATGGAAGTTCTAATTTAAATAAGTCATAAACAAGAAATTTATTTGAATTTACATTTAATTAAATTACATAATTAATTAAATTAAATTTATATTTAAAATTCTTTAAATTTGAAATTTATTGAAATTTAATTTATATTAAAAGATCTTTAAATCTCAAATTTATTCAAATTTAAATTATATCAAAACTTCTTTAAATTTGAAATTTATTCAAATTTAATTTATATTAAAAATTCTTTAAATCTCAAATTTATTCAAATTTAATTTACATAAACATTTCTTTAAATTAGAAATTTATTCAAATTTAGTCTATACTTAAATTCTTTAAATTTGAAATTTATTTAGATTTAAAAATAATATTAAACTAGGTTGAAATTTGGGAATTTATTTGCAATATTAAATTTAGTTTAAATCTATATTAAATTAGAAATTTTCCAGCAAAGTAAATGCATAATATTTTTTGTAATTTGAAATTTAATATGCATAACATATGCATTTAATTTTTTATTAAATGCATCATTTCATGCAGTGCTATTAAAGGTTGTAGTTTGGTCTTCAACGCAAAGCTTGGTTCACACCAAACAGCAATTTTATATAGTCCATATCAATCATGACAATGGCGTTTGGGGTTAAACATGTTTTCGTAGGTAAATAATATTGCCATGGAACTTTTTTCATGAGAGTGTTATAGTCTATAGAGTATTACTTCCTGTTTGGTGGAATAGTGAAATAGAAGTCAATACGTTCTTGCTCAATCCTATGTCGCTTTGAAGGTGTCATGATTGTAATCCTCAGCTTAAGCAATGTGTTACTGTAATTTGAATTTCAAAATGACTGAGCGACGTTTTTCGAAGCACTGGTCAACTCCACCATAGCGAATCACATGACTTTGACAATCAGTAAATTCCAGCGAAAAATATCTCTATAAGTAAAGAATTGTCGGATAAAAATTAAATAATAGAGTACACAGGAAATGGCAAAGTTCACATAGTCGCGTATGATTAATCATTTAAAAAAAAACGAGCAAAAAGTGGGGGGGGGGGGGGTGGGGCGTACACACTTTAGGTCCCCCTCTGGATCCGCCACTGCCTTCTGTTGTTGTCCATTTTGTCAAGTAGTAATCCTCAAAAGTATGTGTAGGTTATATGCTATTTTTATCAAGTTGATTATAGACACAGAATAAATTTAATTATAATATCATTCCCCATTTCCATTCTCAATTTTATTGTTTCCTTCCATTATAACACGGGTCCACCAATAATACAACAAAAATGACAAATTAGTAGAAAAAAAGGGCTATGTTTTCATATTGCTTGAAATGCAATATTCCAATAAAAATAAACTACTCACAAACCACTGATCTCAATATAATCAGCTAAAATACGGCAAGCTTTTTAGAAAAGCTATTACTTGTTAAATACCCGACTGTCATGCATCGTGCAGTTGTACCTCATAACTCATGTAACTAGAGCAGCTGACTTGGGAAGGCATTTACAGAATGTGGCGTGGTGAAACATGTATTTGAGCGCACATTCCCCCTTTTTCAAACTGCTGCTGGAATAGTCATCTGACAGCACAAATTAAGATCAAACTGAAAAAAAATATTTTGGAAATATGTATATGCTTTTCGTTATGTAGGTAACTTTGTCTATACAAGTGTGTCGGACACCGAAGTGTTTTTCTCAGTTCTGCGGCGCAGTTTCTAATTCTAATCATGATAGTCAAATATTTGAAAGTATTTGATTGTAATTGACTTGATTTGTGCAAAGTAGCCTACAGCATAGTGCATTTCATATGCACAACTGCATAGTCCTGACATAGTTTGTTTTCGTTTTGTTTTTTTGTTTTTTTGTTTTTTGTTGTTGTTGTTTTGTTTTGTTTTTGTGTTAACGAAATAAAAGTTCATAAAATTCTATTTTATCATAAAGCTTATATATACTTCAAACTTTCCCATGAAAAACATGCAAGATAACATAGGATGCATTTAAAAATAAAAGGGATATTCAACTTCTCATTTCGATTTTGAACGAATTTCTACAAACTTAAAGTTCTCGAACTTAGGATACTATGATAATCATGGAATGGTGGATTTTTTTACCTTTAAATGACAAAAAAAAATGGTTTACGTTTAAATTTTTTGGAATGATTATTCCTTTAACTTTGTAAACCAATGATTTGTATTGTAAAACTATAAAATCCTAAAATTAATATCATATACCCGCTTTGTCATCATGGTAAATTTCTAATTTTTTAAAACACTATAGATAATACAAAACTATCCCTGTTCTTAACTATACTTTTGACAATAGTTAAACAAAAGTCACAGGTGAAAATGTATCCAAAAATGAAATGAAAAATAACTGTCCTGAATTTTATTTGTCTAGCGAAAGTTCGGGACCAAACTACCAAGTCTTAGAACTACCCTAAAGGGAGACTACTGTCGAAACAAGTTAGCGGGAAACATAAAAACATTACTTACATAACTCAAGACTTTTTACTCTCGCAATGGTTGAAGGACCTGGCTGTAAGATAAAAGGAGAAAAAATAAAAGGAAAACTAAAGGGAAAGATAGTAAAATCAGTTCACGGAAATGCAGTGGATAAGGTTCTCTAAGTTTTGTTGAGATTTTCGGAACTATAAGTTGTTGAAACCTGTAAACAAACAGACCAATTCTACTCATCTTCACCTTACCATTAAATTATAAGTCACATAAACTAAGTATTAATATACATATAGTAACAAAAATATCCTTATGTTGCAACGAAAGTTTATCAACAAATGGAAGTCCCTATACAGCCCTTACACGGGTAACCCCTTACACGGTCGGTAAAAAGTTTATCTTGCGCCTTTTCTCTCTTTTATATGAAGCCGGTACATGTACTAATGCACCATATTGCTAATTTGATTTCTGTCAAGCTTGACCTGAGAATCTATCCCACTTGATCTTTTGACGTCGTACAACAATCACTTTAATCATTGTGGCGTATGATATTTTCTGTTATGACGTCCAATTTTAACATGAACTTTCGTGATGAACAGTAAATTAATGGCAGACAAATAGCGATTAAGCGTTTGCCCTTTACCATCAGGTGTAAAATTGTCATTTTCGGCTACCATTAGCGTCAAAATGGTAAAATTTTACTGTGATCTGTCGAGACATTTATCAGAGGTCTCAAATGATTATTATATCTCTAACATCAATTTTGGAAAAAATTAATGTGATTTGTCAAAATCAGTCGATTTTTGTATTGTGTAAAAGAAAGAGAATATTTTATCATCATGCATTAAAAATAAGGGTTAACTTTATTTGATGAGAAATTTTACAGTTATTCGTCATAAAGGTACCCATACATGTCAACCTCTGACAATGGGAAATCATGTCATGACATGACATGATATGTCAAAAAGCATGTGAAAACGCGTGACGTAGATACGGACTTGTTAATATGAATGTGGTAATGTTCATAATTTCATACAAATTTGTGAATATAAAAAAACAATATATATTCTACTGTGAACTTTTATTATATTAAACAGTGGTCTGTTATGTTGCTTTTAAAGCACCACCACTAGGCACATATTCAAAACAACTGCAAGTTTCAAGTTTAGTTACATTTATTTGATAACAGCACACAATACAAATGTAACATAGTCAAGTTCTGATCAGAATTCAGTGTCAATTTCTTTATAATTAAAAAGGCTCTCCCACAGTATGAATTGATATTTGACTGAGCTTCATCAAGATTTAAAAGAATGTCATAATGTTGGTGTTTTTTTGGCAATGTAAAATGTCATCTATTATCTCTGCCACAGCTCCTATTGCTATTGCCTGGTTAAAACTGGGTAGTTCATCAGAAGAAAGTTGGTACTATGAGAGCTGATCCAACAGTTCTGTGATATTTTTATATCCTGATGGCCTGTAGAAATCTGTTGCCGTGTTGGCTAGATTTGAAACTGAAATTGAAAAAGAAAAATGTTTTATAAATTTGATTTCCATTAGATAAACATGTTAAATGCTTATTTAAATAGCTATTGTATTTCTCCTCTCACATGTATTGTTTTTTTTATCTTTGCAACATAGAATGCACAAATTATGCGTTACTTGTCTCTCGATCATTTAAACTCGAACTCCAAAATATAATTTATAAATCTTGAATCTTGCCGTACACATCGTTTTGGCTTAACAATCGGCACTTTAGACGATGGTACAGGCCCTGAAAGTGACCTCTTTCTGTGCACTTTTCCCCTATAAAGTGAATTTGAAAGAAAGTCATAAAATCGTTAAAACTAATCACAAATTACTTACCTTTTACCGTTTGTCCATATAGAAAAATAAACAATGTTGCAGCCAAACAATTACTTCGAACTTTTCGGTATTTATCGCTGAATAAGGAAAAAACCCGAGAATAGCGATATCACTAACGACCAAAAAATGAAAAGAACGAAAAAGCGTGTAATTGCGTGTAAAGTGGTGAAAAGCGTGTACACGCCATGTGACAAAATCCTCGCGTGTAAACCGTTGAAAAAGCGTGTATTACACGCGAATATCATGTCACTTGACATGTATGAAGGTACCCCCGGAACAACCCTCTAATACCACTTCTTTTTGCGCTTCAAGCAGACTGATACAAATATGGAAATATATTTTCCATGTAGGGCACATAAATGCTAACATTTAAGAAATAATTGCAAGGGTGATCAGGCTCCAGTACATTTATTAACTAGGGCACCATATATGAATCATAAGGGCTTACTTATCAAACAAAGAAATCTAATAAAATATTAACTGTTTTAATTTGTCCCAGATATTAGTTGTCTTTTGGACCAATGAGACATCTCCATCCAAGTCACGATTTGTAAAAGTAAACTATTATACATTTATATACATGTTGTACTAGAAGGTCACAGTACAAATGTATGGTCTTCCAACACAAAGCCTGGGCTCACACTGAACAGCAAGCTATATAGGGCCCCAAAAATGAACAGTGAAAAACAATTCCAACCATCTAATCAATCTTCTCTACATGCAAAAATGACATGTATATAAAAAAAAACCAGGTAAAACAATACTAAACCACACCAACAAACTATAACCACTGACTAAACTGATGCGGGACGTCACGTCCATACTGCCATGACATCCATTGAATGTATCGGCCACAGGGGTGGATCCAGCCATTTCAAAAAGGGGGGGTTCCAACTAATGTTAATGTCCTCATTCAAATGCATTGATTGTCCAAAAAAAAGGGGGTTCCAACCCCCCTGGAAGAGATGTATTGGCCATCATGGCCATAGGACAACATCCTACATGCTTGATACGTTTATTAGATTTGTAAAACAAACTAATGCATATCAGATGATTTATCATGTTTATAGAATACAAAATGTATTAATTTTTAATGAAAATTCAGATTAAAAAGTCTTCATTGTTTGTAATACATGTTATTCTTCAGTATTTGGAATATTAATCTATATCCCCGCTTTAAAAATGTAAGGGGTACACTGTTTTACTTGTCTGTCTGTCCATCAGTTCATCCATCCATCCAATGAATATTTTTCGTAATTCACCTATACATTTTGTACCTTTTGATGCATTTTCAGATTTATCACTCAACAACTTCCTGTTTACCGTAGATTTTTAGCGGGCAAGGGTACCATTAGTGAGCTACTCACTTGTTACATCATGCATGAAAAATTAGCCTATTTACATATTTGAAAGGGGGTCTAGTTACAAAGAAACTAAATATACTAAATTTATTATCCTCATTACAGGAGATTAAACCGACTAAAGGTATAACAACATCACAGTTCCATCAGCTGATTGGTCGGAGGTTAGATGAAGTACAAACAGTAGGAAAAGAGCTGTTCATGTACTTTGGAGAAATATGTCTAAGGTTTGATTCATTATATTGGAGAAGTTCTTTTAAAGTTTAGGACAATAAAAAGAAATCTGTGTTTAGGGTTTTTAAGTAATGGGTTGGTATAGGTTGTGATTTTTTTAAGTCTCAATCTATAATCATGATAATCTATAATCTATATATAAAATATAATGTTTTTCACCCAGTCCAGTTTTAGTATCAAAAATATGGATAATGAAACTTCAACTACTTTTTAGCTCACCTGGCCCAAAGGGCCAAGTGAGCTTTTCTCATCACTTGGCGTCCGTCGTCGTCGTCCGTCGTCGTCCTGCGTTAACTTTTACAAAAATCTTCTCCTCTGAAACTACTGGGCCAAATTTAACCAAACTTGGCCACAATCATCATTGGGGTATCTAGTTTAAAAATGTGTCCGGTGACCCGGCCAACCAACCAAGATGGCCGCCATGGCTAAAAATAGAACATAGGGGTAAAATGCAGTTTTTGGCTTATAACTCAAAAACCAAAGCATTTAGAGCAAATCTGACATGAATAAAATTGTTCATCAGGTCAAGATCTGTCTGCCCTGAAATTTTCAGATGAATCGGACATTCCGTTGTTGGGTTGCTGCCCCTGAAATGGTAATTTTAAGGAAATTTTGCTGTTTTTGGTTATTATCTTGAATATTATTATAGATAGAGATAAACTGTAAACAGCAATAATGTTCAGCAAAGTAAGATCTACAAATACGACAACATGACCAAAATGGTCAGTTGACCACTTTAGGAGTAATGCCCTTTATAGTCAATTTTTAACCATTTTTCGTAAATCTTAGTAATCTTTTAGAAAAATCTTCTCCTCTGAAACTACTGTGCCAAATTTAACCAAACTTAGCCATAATCATCATTGGGTATCTAGTTAAAAAAATGTGTCTGGTAACTTGGCCAACAAACCAAGATGGCCACCTTGGCTAAAAATAGAACATGGGGGTAAAATGCAGTTTTTGGCTTATAACTCAAAAACCAAAGCATTAAGAGCAAATCTGAGAGGAAGTAAAACTGTTGATCAGGTCACAATCTATCTGCCCTGAAATTTTCAGATGAATCGGATAATCGGTTTTTAGGTTGTTGCCCCTGAATTGGTAATTTTGAGGAAATTTTGCTGTTTTTAGCTCACCTGACCTGAAAGGTCAAGTGAGCTTTTCTCATCACTTGGCGTCCGTCGTCCGTCGTCTGTATACTTTTACAAAAACCTTCTTCTCTGAAACTACTTGGCCAAATTTAACCAAACTTGGCCACAATCATCATTGGGGTATCTAGTTTAAAAAATGTGTGGCGTGACCCCGCCAACCAACCAAGATGGCGGCCACGGCTAAAAATAGAACATAGGGGTAAAATGCAGTTTTTGGCTTATAACTCAAAAACCAAAGCATTTAGAGCAAATCTGACATGGGGTAAAATTGTTGATCAGGTCGAGATCTATCTTCCCCGAAATTTTCAGACGAATCAGGTAACCTGTTGTTGGGTTGCTGCCCCTGAATTGGTTATTTTAAGGAAATTTTGCAGTTTTTGGTTATTATCTTGAATACTATTATAGATAGAGATAAACTGTAAACAGCAATAATGTTCAGCAAATTAAGACCTACAAATAAGTCAGCAAGATCAAAATTGTCAGTCATTCCCTTAAGGAGTTATTGCCCTTTATAGTCAATTTTTAACAACTTTTCGTCATTTTTTGTAACTTGTACAAAAATCTTCTTCTCTGAAACTACATGGCCAAATTTAACCAAACTTGGCCACAATTATCATTGTGGTATATAGTTTAAAAAATGTGTCTGATGACCTCGCCTTCCAAACAAAATGGCTGACATAGCTAAAATTAGAACATAGTGGTAAAATGCAGTTTTTGATTTATATCTATGAAACTAAGACATTTAGGGCAAATCTCTCAAGATTTTAATGTCCATCAGAATAAGATCTATTTCCTCACAAATTTTCAGATGAATCGGACAACTTGATGTTGGGTTGCTGCCCTAAAATTGATAATTTTAAGGAAATTTTGCAGTTTTTGGTTATTATCTTGTATACTATTATAGATAGAGATAAACTGTAAACAGCAATAATGTTCAGCAAAGTAAGATCTACAAATAAGTCAACATGATCAAAATTGTAAGAGGACCCCTTAAGGAGTTATTGCTCTTTATAGTCAATATTGAACAACTTTTCGTCATTTTTGTAACTTGTACAAAAATCTTCTTATCTAAAACTATGGGCCAAATTTAACCAAACTTGGCCACAATCATTACTAGGGTATCTTTTTAAAAAAAGTGTCAAATGACCCCACCTACCAACCAAGATGATTGACATCAGTAAATACAGTAACAGGTGAGCGACACAGGCTCTTGAGAGCCTCTAGTTTTGTTATTATCTTGAATATTATTATAGATAGAGATAAACTGTAAACAGCAATAATGTACAGCAAAGTAAGAACTAAAAATAAGTCAGTCTGACCAAAATAGTCAATTGACCCCCTAAGGAGTTATTGCCCTTCATAGTCAATTTTTAACAATTTTCTTAAAATTTGAAGATTTTCAATAACATTTTCCACAGAAAGTACTGTTATAGATAGAGATAATTGTAAGCAGCAAGAATGTTAAGTAAAGTAAGATCTACAAACACATCACCATCACCAAAGCACAATTTTGTCATGAATCCATCTGTGTCCATTGTTTAATATTCACATGGACCAAGGTGAGCGACACAGGCTCTTTAGAGCCTCTAGTTATTTGTCATTAAACTATCAAGTTGATTTAACAGCAATTCTAGACAAAGGAAGATAACTCCAATTTTTAAAGATGAGGTTAACAATGACATTATTTATATTTTTAGAGCAGATATTAGATTCCTGCACCTTGCAAAAGTTAGATAATTTTCTTGACAAGTGTAACATCAATTTGTGCCTTGAATATCTGAGCATATATTACATCGAAAAATTTCTGGAAATGTTTATGGATAGTATGTATAGAATGTTATAGTCAATGCACTATATAGATATTTTGTGTATCAAAAAAGATAGAGATCAGCTTTGGAACATATAGATAACAAGTCAGTCTGATAAGGTTTTGACTGCATTTCATGCAATCTTTACCTAAGAAGTGAGACTTAGGCATGTTGTTTCTGTCATTGCACTTTGTTGTATTGATAAGCTTTAAAGTTTGTGATAAGATTATTAAGATAACTCAGACATCATTGGCTTAGCATACATGTACCTCTGTTTTTATACCTCACCTACGATAGTAGAGGGGCATTATGTTTTCTGGTCTGTACGTTCGTCCGTCCGTTCGTTTGTCCGTCTGTCCCGCTTCAGGTTAAAGTTTTTGGTCAAGGTAGTTTTTGATGAAGTTGAAGTCCAATCGACTTCAAACTTAGTATACATGTTCCCTGATGATATGATCTTTTTAATTTAAATGCCAAATTAGAGGGTTTACCCCAATTTTACGGTCCACTGAACATAGAAAATGATAGTGCGAGTGGGGCATTCGTGTACTAGGGACACATTCTTGTTACAATTTATTTGTATTTTGACTGGATTTTATTAAATTACAATACTAATGCATTGTATTTATTTTTTTATGGTTTTTTTTTTACAGAGTGCACTTCCTGATGGCAGGGTCATTTCTTGTGAACAACAAAAAGTTAGATCATGATCATGGAGGAACTGCAGAAACAGCTTCTCTAGAAATACAACTCTCTGAAGACAAATTAAGTTTCTATAAATCTGGTGTTATCATTAGGTAAATTATTAACCCTTGCTTTATTGTTGCAGAGTTACAATTATTTGAGGTAAAATAAGTTCATAAGATTTTAATTTTGCTATGTACAAGCAACAATTATATACTCCTTGTAACAAATTTTAATTGAAACCAGGCTTTAGTACTGTATGTATAATGCCTTTCAAAATTGATTTTTTTCTACATATTTGTCTTTTTTCTCCCCTGATACACAAACTTACTACAAGTAAGAAATATAGCCTTTATGTTATAAATAATGCCAATTGTACGACCCTTCTAGCTGATTTGTTTTTGTCCTCACATGAAGCTAAAAATTATACAAAACAAGACCAGGAGAAAAAGACACTGATCAACCAATATCTTTCAATTACAATGTCAGAAATATTGATCAAAACAATTTGACGAAGGAGTATCTCATAAAAACATCTCTAGGATTGTACAGCAATATGAATTGTGCATGGCAACATTTTATATATTTTTACTTGAAATTAATGCTGATAGACAACTAAAAGCAAACATCTACTGCAAACAGGATGACGATAGTTTTCAGATAGTCAACTTCCTTTTCTTGAGAATAAACTTACCCTTTGGCCCTGTTTATATCTTTACAGTATTAATGGATGGATTTCCCTGAACAATTTAAGGAATGCCTCTGACCACCCATTTGCTTATTATCACCCAAAAAAAAAAATATTGTTTGAATTTTGAAAAGGTGTGCATGGTCAATTTTGCAGAAACATCATGAACATTATGAATACCCATCCCCTCTTCAGAAAATATTTGAAAAAGAACAAATAAACATTATATATAATTATAAATGTTTTAAAATACATGTATTAAACAAATTTAATCTGAAACTAAATATATACATTTTTTCTAATTTGAATCAAGATCTTCCCAAGTGTGTCAAGAAAGATACGAAAATTTTCATGACCTTGACATTTGTTCCCCAGTATTCAACCAGAAAAGAGCTGTTGCTATGGTGATGGAACAAACAAACAGAATGGTCTGTGATGTGTTACTGGATCAAGATATTTTACCTGGAGTTGGAAACATTATTAAAAATGAGGTAAGAACATGAAGAACATATTTGAATTTTCTTGTGGCATTATAAACAAACTTGGCTTCCTAATTAGCAGAATACATAAAAAAATATAAAATTGAGAATGTAAATGGTGAAAGAGACAACTTGATCAAAAAGCAGAAAACAGCCGAAAGGTAACAAATGGGTCTTCAACTCAGTGAGAAAATGCTTCACCGGTAAGCGGGCCTCAGCTGGCCCCTAAACATAAAGGAGTAGGTTCACTAAGACCCCTTTTTGGCCCCAAAATATAGCAGTTTTAGAAAATTGTGAAAATGTAATCCTTAAGCTATATTTTGGAAAGTAAAATGCTTCTGCTACATAAATATGAGCTGTTTTTGACGATAAAATGCACAAATATCGCGTTCTAGCATCATTAAGTCATGCTAAATTACTGAAATCTTCAAAATTTTAGCATTTTGGTCAATTTTTAGACGGTTTCCGTCTAAAATGAAAGTGGCCGCATTCGTGTTCATTCATAATATTGAAATGTAAGTTGTATTTGATGATAATACAAAACATATATAAAGGTTGAGGATGAACACGGATGCGGCCACATTCATTTTTGACAAAAACCATCTAAAGAGTGACGTTTTTTGGCATATTTGATAGATTTTTCATATTTAAGCTTGAATCAGAGCGTTTTTAATGACTAAATCAGTTCAAATCTTTCACATAAACTAATCGAATCAATTGAAATAGACACTTAAGTGTTTAAAAAGTGTCCAAAAACTTTCGTTAGATGAACCTGAAATTTGAGGCCAAAATCGGCCCTTACTGGACCTACTCCTTTGTACTTATCCAGTGAAAATGGAAGTCATATTAAGCTCCAGAATATATAAATGAACTTAAATTAAAAAACACACATAGCATAACATACATATAAAGAACAAAACACACACAAGTACTGTTTTATTTGTTCCAAAGCAATGCATAGAAGTTGGTCACGCAATTAGTTATTTGCCATTCAGATCATGAATGTTACTGTGGTTTCATTATTATTTATGGGATACCAATTTTTGTGGATTGAGTGGATACCTGGCCTTGAAGTCATAAAACTTTAGAGTCTTTTTTGTACTTATTTTTGAATTTATGACTTCAAGGCACGGGAACCACAAATTCAAATGCCTAAAGGATTACAAATTTTGTATAGGAATTTAAGCAGACTTTTGAAAAATCACGAAATGAGATATTGTCCAAAATGTAGGTTTTTCTCAATACATGAAAATTGGCAACCTCGTTAAAAAAAATTAATCCACAGTATGCTTAAAATTTAGAGAAGTTAAAGAAACTTTGTATAGTAATTGCTAAATTTTAGTGAAAGAACAAACAATTTTGATGTTGAGCTTTGTAAAACTCTGTCCCCTTATCTAAAATTATTAAAGTGCTATGAACTTGATGTTTCAATGCATGAACATTTCATTGGGTTAAATTGCTCCTTGACATCATTATAATATTGATATGTCTAATTTTTGCAATAAATTATAATTTCTTCATACATTTCATGTGAATTTGAATTTAAGCAAAAAAAAACTTTCATAGGAGAATTTGTTCATCATATAAAGTATTAGATGTCTAAAAGTGATATTAACACAAATTGATAATTATAACAAAGAAATATTCAATGTTTTTATGCCCCACCTACGATAGTAGAGGGGCATAATGTTTTCAGGTCTGTGCGTCCGTTCTGTCTGTCCTCCTGTCCGTTCGTCCTGCTTCAGGTTAAAGTTTTTGGTCAAGGTAGTTTTTAAATAGTTGAAGTCCAATCAACTTGAAACTCAGTACACATGTGCCCTATGATATGATCTTTCTGTTTTATTGCCAAATTAGTGTTTTGACCCCAATTTCACGGTTCACTGGACATAGTAAATGATAGTGCAAATTTCAGGTTAAAGTTTTTGGTCATGGTAGTTTTTGATGAAGTTGAAGTCCAATCAACTTGAAACTTAGTATACATTTTTCCTGTGATATGATCTTTCTAATTTAAATGCCATTCTTGTTTATAAAGTCTTAAAATGATCAATGTGATATAAGACTTTGATACTTTGTTGTTCATATTTATTTCTATATGTTTAACTAAATTTCAGGCATTGTTTGACAGTGGAATAAAACCAGATTCTAAGGTAGTTATATCAGTCAGAATTCTACTTTGTCAAAATTATCTCTCCATTACACCAGTTAAGGAGGGTGGCTGGTATGAAAATTTCAGCAAAAAATTAAACATTTGTTTTTCATTACAAATTTTATTTATTACACTTTTAGTTATTACCTTATAATATGGTACAAAAATCACCCAAACAAATCGATTTGGTTTGGCCACACGTGACTTTTAAAATGTTTATATCATTGAAAAAGCTCCAAATTATCTCCCTTTGGTGCAAAACTGCCATTTATTGAAACTGAAATATCTTTTTTAACTCATCAGTAACCTATATTTTTTATTATTGTTTTCAAACAAGCTGTACGTAAAGTTAATAATTGTATAAATTTAAGTGATTTCTGTAATTTAGTTCTTATTTTATTTCAATTTGACCTCTATTTCTCCTATTATTTCAACAGAAAAAAAGGACATTAACAAAAATGTATGCTTCATTTGGTGGCCGATTGTGAGCTTAAATGAACGGTGACCCCATTTTTAGCTCACCTGGCCTAAAAGGCCAAGTGAGCTTTTCTCATCACTTGGCGTCCGTCGTCGTCGTTAACTTTTACAAAAATCTTCTCCTCTGAAACTACTGTGCCAAATTAAACCAAACTTGGCCACAATCATCATTGGAGTATCTAGTTTAAAAAATGTGTCCGGTGACCCGGCCAACCATCCATGATGGCCGCCATGGCTAAAATTAGAACATAGGGGTAAAATGCAGTTTTTGGCTTATAACTCAAAAACCAAAGCATTAAGAGCAAATCTGACACGGGGGTAGAATTGTTAAACAGGTGAAGATCTATCTGCTCTGAAATTTTCAGATGAATCGGATAACCCGTTGTTGGGTTGCTGCCCCTGAATTAGCAATTTTAAGGAAATTTTGCTGTTTTTTGGTTATTATCTTGAATATTATTATAGATAGAGATAAACAGTAAACAGCAATAATGTTCAGATAAGTAAGATTTACAAATAAGTCAACATGACTGAAATGGTCAGTTGACCCCTTTAGGAGTTATTGCCCTTTATAGTCAATTTTTAACCATTTTTCATAAATCTTAGTAATATTTTACAAAAATCTTCTCCTCTGAAACTACTGGGCCAAACTAATCCAAACTTGGCCACAATCATCTTTTGGGTTAGTAGTTTGAAAAATGTGTCCGGTGACCCGGCCATCAAACCAAGATGGCTGCCATGGCTAAAAATAGAACATGGGGAAAAATGCAGTTTTTGGCTTATAACTCAAAACCCAAAGCATTTAGAGCAAATCTGACATGGGGGGAAAATTGTTTATTAGTTCAAGATCTATCTGCCCTGAAATTTTCAGATGAATCGGACAACCCATTGTTGGGTTGCTGGCCCTGAATTAGTAATTTTAAGGAAATTTTGCTCTTTTTGGTTATTATCTTGAATATTATTATAGATAGAGATAAACTATAAACAGCAGTAATGTTCACCAAAGTAAGATTTACAAATAAGTCAACATGACTGAAACGGTCAGTTGACCCCTTTAGGAGTTATTGCCCTTTATAGTCAATTTTTAACCATTTTTCGTAAATCTTAGTAATCTTTTACAAATATCTTCTCCTCTGAAACTACTTGGCCAAATTAATCCAAACTTGGCCACAATCATCTTTTGGGTTAGTAGTTTGAAAAATGTGTCCGGTGACCCGGCCATTTAACCAAGATGGCCGCCATGGCTAAAAATAGAACATGGGGTAAAATGCAGTTTTTGGCTTATAACTCAAAACCCAAAGCATTTAGAGCAAATCTGACATTGGTAAAATTGTTTATCAGGTCAACATTTATCTGCTCAGAAATTTTTAGATGAATCGGACAATCCGTTGTTGGGTTGCTGACCCTGAATTGTTAGTTTTAAGGAAATTTTGCTGTTTTTGGTCATTATGTTGAACATTATTATTGATAGAGATAAACTGTAAACAACAATAATGTTCAGCAAAGTAAGATTTACAAATAAGTCAACATGACCGAAATGGTCAATTGACCCCCTTAGGAGTTATTGTTCTTTATAGTCAATTTTTAACATTTTTCATAAATTTTTACTAACATTTTCCACTGAAACTAATGGGCCAAGTTCATTATAGATAGAGATAATTTTAAGCAGCAAGAATGTTCAGTAAAGTAAGATGTACAAACACATCACCATCACCAAAACACAATTTTGTCATGAATCCATCTGCTTCCTTTAATATTCACATAGACCAAGGTGAGCGACACAGGCTCTTTAGAGCCTCTAGTTTTATTATACCCCCGCTTTAAAAAAGGGGGGGTATACTGTTTTACCTCTGTCTGTCCGTCCGTCCGTCCGTCAGTCAGTCCGTCCCATGAAACTTTCGTCACATTTTTCTCAGGAACTACACATCCACCCTTTCTGTAATTTGGTATCAACATTTATATATGTCAGCCATACCGTGTGATGCGTTTTCAGATTCATCACTTGACAACTTCCTGTTTACCGAACACTTGTCTGATTTTACACATGATAGCCAAGTTGAAAATTTTCAGATTCATCACTCGACAACTTCCTGTTTACCGAACACTTGCATATTTTTACACTATTAATATTATCCACTTGCCGCAGGGGTATCATCAGTGAGCAGTAGCTCGCAGTTTCACTTGTATATGTCAGCCATACCGTGTGATGCATTTTCAGATTCATCACTCGACAACTTCCTGTTTACGGAACACTTGTCTGATTTTACACATGATAGCCAAGTTGAAAATTTTCATCACATTTTTCTCAGGAACTACAATACAAGGATTTCTGAAATTTGGTTTCAGGACAGGGCTCACACTACTTCAAAATTATAGGGAGAAGTGACTTCTCTTTTTGAAACTGATAGGGAGAAGTGGTGAGATTTGAAAGAGCAGTGCTCATTCGCGCGGTGCGATACAATGTTTGGATTTTACAATAGTATAAAGGGCCATATGTAAATAATGTTCTTTTTATACTGTTCAATTCATATCTGAGTAAAAAAATTACAATTAAAGTAACATTTGAAATTAAAAGTTGTTTAAGCTTGTGAGAAACTACCAACTAAATATCTAGCACTAAAAAAATAAAAAATATTTAAAAAAATGTAAAGAAATTATAATATATCAATTACAATTTAATTAAAAATTATCTTGTGTATGACATTCAGTGTTTCTCATAAAAAAATATAAAAGTTATTAAGCTGGGCCATAATATATTGATATTAGTATAATAGTCTCAGAGTTAAGCAACTTTAATCAATAGTTTGAAACAATCCATAAAAAATATAAGGAATTATATACACCAATCAATTAAATGTAACCAAAAGTCTCTTAATGCGTGTGGAATGCGTAATTTTTCCCTTTGGGATCAACATTCTTCTGTCAGCTGTTCCATCCGTGCGTCCGTAGTAATTATTGTAAAAGTACGGATTTCGTTCATAGCTGGTCCGGTTCAGATCCGGAGATTAGAAATCGGTCAATGGCGGACGAATGCAAGAAAATTTACAAAAATAAACGATGTTTGACAAGTTATTTGGAAAGGAACATGACGTTTTTAATGCAATAAATGGATTAAAATTTACTGGAGGCAACTAATTTATCACGTTTAAATGAAGTAACAAACTTATTTTGCCGCCAAAATTGAGGTTGATGTACGTTTTCGAGTAACAAGCACCGGTACTTGCGGAAATGCACGAAGTGATAAAAAGTTGTATTTTTATCAAATAACCTGCTACACACTGCGAAGACAATGCTTCAACCTCTTTTCAAAAGATAATGAATCGTTTATGTCTGAATTAATTTCTTTAATTATCAATAAAAATTTGATGTTTCATCAACTTGGTAAAGATTGAAAATGTCCGATGACGGAAGCGACTGAAAGCGACTGTCGTCAAGAACAGGGCGACTTGTTTTCGCTTTTGGGGGTCGGGGAAAGCGAAGTGACGGTCGGGAAGGCGACTTCTTCGCCCAAGTCGCCTGGTAGCGTGAGCCCTGCAGGATTTATATAAGTCAGCTATAATGTGTGACATTTTTCTCAGGAACTACAATAAATTTCTCTACATAGTGCTCACCATTACAATCCAACCAATTAACCGATTAAATGTACTTTTCTGCATTCATTCAACTTAAAACTATTATCTGATCGGTTGTCAGGTGGCATTTGGTAGAAGTGTACTTTTCTGCATTCATTCAACTTAAAACTATTATCTGATCGGTTGTCAGATGGCATTTTGTAGAAGTGTACTTTTCTGCATTCATTCAACTTAAAACTATTATCTGATCGGTTGTCGGGTGGCATTTGGTAGAAGTGTACTTTTCTGCATTCATTCAATTTAAAACTATTATCTGATCGGTTGTCAGGTGGCACTTGGTAGAAGTTCAAAAATATTTAAAAATTTTCTACTTAAATATTTCGTTGAAGGGCAGACTGAACATTTTCAGAGGTTGAGGACTAATATGAGGCAGGCATAACCTGTGAATGGGGACGAAGTTTGTATAAATTAGTTTTTATTTCAATTCAAACATGTTTAAATTAAAAGTAACGTTCCCGACTTTGATTCTGTTGTTACGGATTTAGTTGTGACGTTGTGACGTTATTTTAGTTATGACGTCATGTTCAATGTAAAAAAAGAAACACTTTCATCAGGTAACGTTTATTTCATATCAAACAATTATTAAAAATGAAATTGGTATTGCGTTCCTTCCTATTTTATACTAGACCGATAAATATATATTAAATACTAAAGGTTTCAAACGAGACCGGAAAAAGGAAGTACATTGTAGATTTCTGCGCCGGTCCGGGATTTCAAAAAGGCGACAAAAAAAGATTTGAACGATTTTGAGTTCATTAGTACAATGAAAAATTCGGGAAATTTTCCCGTATTTTTTTTTATTGAATTTTTTTATTGAATTTTCTACTGTTATTGGGGACTTTGTCCCCATAATAACCCGAGATAACACACCCTAAAAGGATTTTTGTTTATGTTTGAAGCTATGCATTTTAAGATCCACCTACATTATAAGAAAAAGTTGTTCGAGTATGAACTTAATATTTGCTGTTTTTTAGAATGATTTTGTATTTACTTAGACCAAACAATAAGTGTTAACTGTCAAATGCTGAATAGAATACTAGGGTAGGTTGGAAGGTGTTTTTTTTTTAACATTAAGTCTATGGGAGTAAAATTGTGACTTTAATTGTGCTTAATCAAAAATGGCAAAATAAACTTTAGGGAAGAAAAAATATTGGGTAGGTAGGGTACAGTAATCACACATACTTTTTTGGCTTTACAATGATTGAATGTATCACATTTTTTCCAGATAAATGAATTGAAAGAAGAACATGTACTACATTTAGTGAAGATGACCAGAGATTTCTCTATGATATTTTATAAGGTAATAGATTTATATTATTACTCTGCCTTCTTGACCCAATAAATAAGAGACAAAAGATACCAGGGGACATAACTCTAAAATATCCAGACAATACAATGGGCAATAGAATAAAAAGAAGAAAACTAACAGCAGTCTATACTTCACTACCAAGAAAACTAGTAGCACCATCAAAATTTGAATTTTTAAATAATAAAGAAGAACTTTGATTTTATAAACTCACTGAATTTAATCAAGGAATCTGTAAAAATAATCTTAATTTTTTCAGTAAAATCCCTAGTCAAAATCAGGGATTTTATATAAACACATCAGTTCAGTGATTATACAAAATCCCTGATTTTACAAATTCACTGTAACATATATATACGTAACTCATGGCAAGTTACAATTTTGGTGATCACTCATAGAGGCTGATGCTAAAATCAAAGTCAAGGGGACATGACTCTGGCTATGACAATGGAAAAATATGTTTAATCATCTATGTCAAACATATTCCACATCCAACCCAATCAAAATGGTGCCTGTTTAAGGTATTTTGTGCAAATATTGCAGGCATAAAGGTAGTGAGAGTTGAACAATTTACTGCACCTGTAACATTTTTAAATAAGATATATTTAATTTATCCACTTTCATTTATTTTTTACCATCAAGCTTTTTCAAAGTTTTATTAGAAAGTCCTATGATATTGTCAGAACACTTTGCGACACTTAATTACAATATATTTTTATGATTTATATACATTTTTTATTTTCATGTACTAGTGTAGAAGTACTGGTACAAATTTGGGCAAGTTTATGAAAATCTACAACAAAGGAAAATGTGCTCAGTGTGGGGGTAAAGTGGTGATATGTAGACTTGGGGAAGATAACGATAGAATGACATACTTCTGTGGACAATGTCAGGATAATAACCTCAAACAAAAACAAACAAGGTAAAGTCAACACTTTATTAACCAAAATACAACAGCTTCAGAATCAAACTACTGTGGATTCCTTATTATTCGTTGATACCAATTTTAATGTATTCACTTGTTACCATGGCTAGGAAGCATGACTTCCAATGAACAACGAATTACATTTTATAAAAAAAATGCATGCAAACTTTGACAAAACCACGGAATCAAATATCCACATAACATATAAAAAAGAAGATGTGGTATGATTGCCAATGAGACAACTATCCACAAAAGACCAAAATGACACAGACATTAACAACTATAGGTCACCGTAAGGCCTTCAACAATGAGCAAAGCCCATACCGCATAGTCAGCTATAAAAGGCCCCGATAAGACAATGTAAAACAATTCAAACGAGAAAACTAACGGCCTTATTTATGTAAAAAAAAAAATGAACGAAAAACAAATATGTAACACATTAACAAACGACAACCACTGAATTACAGGCTCCTTTTCATCAAAGCAATGATAATTGGTAACCAAAAAAATAAATGAATCCACAGTATTCTGATTTTGTGTTATCATTTTGATTTTCATGTCTCAAACCGAATCCAGATATCTGCATCATAAAAAACAAGTCAAATCTTGAATCTACCTGATTAAGCTGTTGGTTACCTATTTTGATTTTGACATCTACTGTGTATAGGCCTTCACCAATTTGGACCACTTTATAATATATACAAAGAAAGATAAAAAGAATTTTATCTTTATTCTCATTACTGATTCACTAACTAAAGATCTGTTTCCATCCTTCTAACTGTAGGACATGTAGGTTTGGGTATTTTGAGTCATTTTGTGAAGATATTAAGAAGGTCATTTGAGGAGTGGGGTCTTTCTTTTCTATTCTTAATATTTTAAGCCATTTTTCTCTTATTCTAGAGTTAGCGGTATTAAGACAATTAAGAAGTACAAAACTCATGCAAATAAAGAAATGCTTCTTAGCTCATCATTAGTATACTGAAAGAAAAGAGAAAACATGAAACTATTTCTAGAGTAAAATACAGTGCGAAACAGAAATGTTGCAAAAATTAAAAAAAACTTCAAAATCTTGTTGTGCACTTAAACCCCCATTGGAATTTTCAAAAGTTAGATAGTTTGTAGCAAAAATTGAAAATGGATTCCCAAAAAATAAATATGGAAACTCAGATTTATTTCTTTTAAAAACTTTTCAGTTGATAAATCTAAAACTGGGCTTATGAATATGTTTGTAATGTCATTTTAATTTAAAAAGAATAGTTTGTTGTCAAAAAGCAAATATAAAATGAGAAGATCACAAATATTATTCAGACTTTTCAACTGTTTTTTTTTTATTTGTTAGAACATTACCTACAAAGAATAGCTTACTTGGATGGGTACAGACGGGGAAACTGCAGCAGATGGCACAACCAGAGGAAGCAGTTGACTGGGCATGCTCAGTTTGTACCCTCGTAAATAGAGCAGCAGCAGTCACATGTGATGCATGCATGACTAAAAGGGAGAGAAATCTTACCCCAGATGTGATAAAACAAGGTAGTAAGTTTGTGTATCAGGGGGCACAAAAGGACTGAGATTTAGAAAAAAATCTTTTTTTATAGGCATTATTCATGCTGCATGTACTAATGCCTGATTCAAATTTCTATCTGTTGATTAAAAACTATTTTTTAATGAACAAAGGGGGAATCTTAAGTAAACAGACTTTAGTTTCTTTTCAATTCAAATATTAAAGTCATTTAACCAATTCTTGAACCAATGCATGTATATATCATAAACTTAGTCTTCTGTGCACAATGTTATCATTTTTTACACAAATATATCTTATAATTGTCATTTTTTTTTTCTCTCTGTCTTATGATTTTGTCAAATATGGCAGCGCATTAAATGCTGTATTTTGACTCCGAAGTTTACGAATTGTCACCTTACAGTAAACAATCAACAAAAAAGCATGGATATTGAGCATGTGTTTAACATGTACAATCAGATAATAGTTTATTCCAGTGACAGATCCATGCGTATTGTGATCACTGGATTTTTACGAGAAGGTTCACGCTAAGGTCACTTTGCATACGGAAAATATGTCAACGAATTGCTTCCTGGAAACAAGCAATTAAAAAAAAAAAGTAAACTTCTAGATGTGGACAAATTAAAGAATTTTCTTCTGAAAAAGTATATGTACATGTATATAAGTTTAATAATGAAAACTATCCATTTTGTTATAAAAAACATATGCATCATTTTTTTTCAATTTGAGGTTTTATATGACTTTAAGGAAGGAAGATGTATTTTAGATAGAGATAAACTGTAAACAGCAATAATGTTCAGCAAAGTAAGTTCAACAGATATGTCAACATGACGAAAATGGTCAGTTGACCCCTTAAGGAGTTATTGCCCTTTATAGTAAATTTTTAACAATTTTTCGTAATTTTTGTAATCTTTTACAAAAATCTTCTCTGAAACTACAAAGACATATTCTACCAAATTTGTTCAGAATCATTATCAGGGTATCTAGTTTAAAAAATGTGTCCGATGACCCCGCCCGTGAACCAAGATGGCTGACATGGCTAAAAATAGTACATAGGATAAAATGACGTTTTTGGCTTTAGTTTTCTATGTTGTGTCGTGTGTACTATTGTTTTTCTGTTTGTCTTTTTTATTTTTAGCCATGGCGTTGTCAGTTTGTTTTAGATTTATGAGTTTGACTGTCCCTTTGGTATCTTTCGTCCCTCTTTGGATCATATCTCTGAAACCAAAGCATTTAGAGCAAATCTGAGAGGATTAAATTGTTTATCATGTCAAGATCTATATGCCGTAAAAATTTCATACCATTCATGCAACCTGTTGTTAGGTTGCTGCCCCTGAATTGGTAATGTTAAGAAAATTTTGCAATTTTTGGTTATTATCTTGAATATTATTATAGATAGAGATAAACTGTACACAGCAATAATGTACTGCAAAGTAAGACCTAAAAATAATTCAACATGACCAAAATGGTCAATGGACCCCTTAAGGAGTTATTGCCCTTTAAGTCAATTTTTAACAATTTTCATAAATTTTGAAAGTTTTACTAAATATTTTCCACTGTGACTACTGGGCCAGGTTTATTATAGATAGAGATTATTGTAAACAGCAAGAATGTTCTGTAAAGTAAGCTCTTCAAACACATCACCATCACCAAAACACAATTTTGTCATGAATCCATCTGTGTCCTTTGTTTAATATGCACATAAACCAAGGTGATCGACACAGGCTCTTTAGAGCCTCTAGTTAATTTTAGTTTCTTGTGTATAATTCCGAGTTTAGTATGACGTCCATTATCACTGAACTGGTGTAGATATTTGTTTAATTGCCAGCTGAAGGACGCCTCAGGGTGCGTGAGTTTCTCACTGCATTGAAGACCTATTGGTGACCTTTGGCTGTTGTCTGCTCTATAGTAGGGTTGTTGTCTCTTTGATACATTCCCCATTTCAATTCTCTATTTTATTTAGTATAACAGATCTATGAGAAATGTCACTCACCCTTATTTAACCATATATTTTCCAATCTCATGTTCATCTTACATGTGTTATGTATCAAAAGAAGGAAAATTTGTGTTAGTAGTGTGATTTTTTATACTGGTTAGAGCCTGTTCCTTAAAGCCTATATTTTTAATGTCATTAGATCCTTTCTTTCACATTTCTTAAAAAGTGAATAAGTTTAATAATAACAGATAAAAAAAGTAATTTCAAATTCAATTTTACTGATTGATTTCACTTTTATTTCAGGTAAAACTGCTCCACATTTGACAAATGGAACAAAAGACAATCTTATAAACTTAACTGCTAATTCTCAAAAGAGAAAATCAGCCGATCCTGTTACATCAAATACCATTAAAAGACCAAAAATAGACAAAGTCGTCAAAAAAGAGGAAAAACAAGATGCTGTCGTCAGTAAAATTCCTCCTTGTCCTGGACATAAACAAAAATGCAATATGACAGAAGTACGCAAAAAGGGAGATAACTATCTCAGATGGTTTTTCAGTTGTAGTCTGCCAAGATCAAAACAGTGTAAATTTTTCAAGGTTTGTAACAAGTCTTTTTTCATTATTTAGAGAAAAATATATTCTTAAAACAAATTAAAACAAATAATGCTTGGTTACTATTATAATAAATTCTAAAAAAAATAAAATGGGTTCGACTTCCATTTTTAAGAAATAAGCAACATTGACAAAATGAAGTAAAAATTGATTATAATTTGTTTCTATGTGATCATTTCTTATAGAATTGTTAATTTCTTGGGTTATTTTGATTGCTTATTTTAAAAAAAAAAAATTTGAGAAACAAGTTTTCTATAGAAAAAAGCAGGCATTGTGAAAGTTTTCAATATATTAGAACATGAGATTCATTTATTCTTCACTTGCCAAAAAATACATGTAAAAAATAACTTAAAATGAGAAAATTATTTGGAAAAACTGGTACTGTGGATTCACTTATTTTCTTGGATATAAATTTTAGTGGATTTAGGAAGTATTGCATTGTTCGTGGATATTTGATTTTGTGGTTTTGACGAGGTCTACATACACTCTTGTGGAAAATTTATATTTCGTTGAACATTAGTCCATGTGGTTCACGAATTCAATAGAAACTGGTGTCCACAGTATCCCACTTTAAGATAATGAATCACAATAACCAGGGGAAAGAATCATTTGATGTTTATTTCTTTCAGTGGGCCGATGAGAGTTTTCCATTGTGTGAAGGACATGTGAAACCCTGTACAATAAGGACTGTGATGAAGCAAGGACAAAATAATGGAAGGAAATTCTTCACATGTAGTTTTCCTAAAAATAAACAATGTGGATATTTTGAATGGGCCATTGGATATGATTGATATACACTTTTCAGCATTTTAGTACTTTTTATTTTATCTAATGTATAGAGTAAAACCACTTTTAAATGAAATCCTAATCTGTCTGTGTATCAGATGTTATAAGCCAATCGAAAATGACTTTAGAATGTCTTTCAAGTTCTACAAATACTTGTTTTAATGCACAGTTTGGAATAAATGGGGTAGATAAAGTTCTTCTCTGCTATCTTTTTTAAAAATAAAATATTAGAGTTAAAATATCCATTCATGTCTTTATGTAACACTCAATATAAGAAGGTTTAGATATTACAAAGATTGGAGGAAAAATGTAAAGTTGAAAAGAAGATACATTGATATTAATATTAATTGTTAACAATGAACGGCAACTGAAGAAGGGGAGATAATTCATATCAAAACCAATACACTTTACAAAAGGCAGAACAGAGGCAGATTTAGGGGTTTTTTCCCCCTTTTCTGGGAATAAATTGTTGTTTACGGTATATAAAAAATCACTGAGGCATTACTGGAGCCCCCCCTTCTAAGGCAGTCAGTGGGCCCCTCTTATGAAAAAATCTGGATCCGCCACTGCACATCCTTACTTGACTTGACAGGCCAGAGTTTTTTTAATTTGTTGGTTTAGATTTTTCACATGATGATGTAAAGGTTCAGTTAGTCGGTCAGTGAAAAAAATACCTTACAAGACATAAATATGTAAAAAAAAAATATATATATATATTTCAGCTAACAAACAATATTTTTGGTATGCTATTGTATCATCATTTCTTATATTTTAGTTCCAAATATTATTGCATAGTAGTTTTAAACAAACAGTGCATGTCATCATTATATAATTTTGAAAAGGGGTGTATGTCCACTGACACACAAAATTGAATCCTCATTTCACTTACAAAATAAAAACAACTTCACGTTTCTTTTTACCAACTTTCAGAAAACATGGTGAATAATGAATGATTTTCGGCAAAAAAAAGCTAATGAATAAAAATTGCAAACAAGTCCTATGAAAATAAGAATTTTCTATCCATGTTGAAAAAACGAAGCTGACTCATCCACTAGAAAGACCAGGTTATCTTCTTTCCTCATTTGTCATGCATTCTCATTTTTGATATCTAAAGGGCAGATTTTTTTTTACAATTTATGAAACATGAAAATTCCAAATTGTTTCTGAATATCTCTTACTCATAACTGGAAGTTAACAGCACGACAGATTCAGAGAATTCAAAAGTAGCATTTTGATAAATCAGACAAGCCATAGAGTTATTGCTCCTAAAATGTATTATAGCAATAAAGAAAAATAAGAGATAAATATTACAAGAAGACAATTTGCAAATAAATTCATATGGCTGAAATTGTAAATTTAACCAAAATACATTTATGGGAGTATGCCCTTGAAAAACGAATTTTACCCATTTTTGCAGAACTATTATAGAGAGAAACTGTTTTCTCGTTTGAATTGTTTTACATTTCTTATTTCCAGGCCTTTTATAGCCGACTATGCGGTGACAGGCTATGCTCATTATTTAAGGCCGTACAGTGACTTATAGTTGTCATTTTCTGTGTCATTTAGTTTCTTGTGAAGAGTTGTCTCATTGGTAATCATACAACATCTTTTTTATATTATTAAGATGCCGAGAAATTTGTATATGACACATACTGAACCGCTGGTTAAATCTAAACTACCAGTTACCATATCTATATAAATAGGTTGCAAACATTAATCCACCATTCTGCCTCTGATGAAGGTCCTTTTTGACCGAAACAGGTCAGGCTATGAAATATCACCAGGCGCTGTTAATTATGTGTATTGGTATCTATACTATATTTTTATAATCAAGATAATGTCATTTATTTTTATTTCACACTGAAGATTGTTAATTCGTTTGAGTAAGTCATTTATATAGAGGGAAAATAGGCTCGGGGAAAAGAAACAGCCTTGATCATTGGACCATGGGGTGAACTGTTAATTTACCCCAACTGCACAGAATATGTGGTCATATATAGCGACTGTAAAGCTTACAACAAATTAGGTTTCTTAGAACTGTTATGATTGTAAGTTGTACATGTCTGTCTAGTATGTATCATATAACTGACCTTATTTTCATGGTTCATTGGTCAATTTAAAGTTTTAGTGGTTAGGTTTGTTTTTGTGTCTCGAATAAACCCTATCATTAAAGACTTCAGATCGTTCCCTGCTTGATATCTCTTTTGATAATATTTGTATAGGGCTTCTGTCTCATTGACAATTATTTCCGTTGTTCATATCTGTTGGATTAAATTGCATATATTGGATAAAAACAAGGCTATATTTCTTTGCATAATTTTATTCAACAATATTATTTACATATATAGACAATGTAATTGTGCTTTGGCACAGAGTATTCAGCAAATGAGGTATAAAAAATCCATAAAAAGTACATAAAAAAATGGGTAAGCTGCCTAAAATTTGTTTATTGAATTCTTATCACATACAAAAAAAAATCCTGAAGTTGAAGATTAGAAAAAAATAATAAGAGAATCCATTTCAGATTATGATTTGCATTACTAAAAATGCAGCTTAATCAATAGCAATGTCACCTTTATAATAAACAATTTGATTATTCCATTGAAAAAAGTAAGAAAAAAAAAGTAAATTAAGAATATAATTGCACTTCCCTTCATAACAAAGAAAAAATAACATGGCATTAAGGTTATATTGAAAATTTGAGTACAGTTTTAATAACAGGAAAAATATTTAATTAAATATGAAAAAAATATAAATAAAATAGAGTAAATTTTCAAAATATCTATCAAAACAAAATACAGATCTGTAATTTGAAAAGTCCAATTTTAAAAAAAGAATTTAAAAAAAAGAAATTTTGAAATTTTTTAATCTGAATTTACAAATACAAAATGATGCAAAACAGTATTACTCTGCTAAAATGATCTCAAATAGAAATTTTTTGAATCCCAGACTAAAATACCAGATAATACCCTCACTCTTAAAAAAAGAAAGTTCTAAATCCCAGACCAAAACACCTAACAAAATTTAAGCCCAGACCAAATGGTAACTATCTGATCTGTAGCAGGTCAAGTTTACGGTCTTATTTCATACACGCCAGTGACTTACGACCTCATCATGCAATCAAAAGGAAAGTTTACGGTCATATTCCATACACGCCAGTGACTTACGACTTTATCATGCAAACAAGAGGTTGCACCCTGTCTTCAAATCATATAGTACTGATGCACAATTTACATTCTGTTTTTTTTTATTAAAATTTAATTTGAGTTGAATGGTTTTTAGAGTAATGCAGTTTTTCACCAGTAAATTTAAAAAAAAAAAATGTTCTCCCCCACTTAAAAATATATGAAAATTTTAAACTAATTTTTGGATTTAAATTGAACTTTCATCAGATCTTAAACATGTATAAATTTTAGGTCCAGGTGACCTACTTTTGCCAGAAAGACAGCCATAAAATATGAGACTCAATGAACAGATGCAATACAGTACCCTTTCAACTTAACCAAATTCAAATATAATTAAATCACAGTGACCTACTTCCACTATAAAAGCAAACATGTCAGGATTAAGGTTTTATCATTTAAAACCTAGCAGCATTTAAAAAAAAACCAGACATTTAATTCAACTTAACAAATGTAGACAAGTAAAAAGAAGATTATCAGATGATTTTTTTATACAATAATTCTCAATGTGATTGAAAAAACAGATGTCCATGCTTTGCATACAATGATCTGAAAATGCTCTGTTCTAATTTCTGTTGTTTAAAGACCATTTGTGATCCTCTGGTTTGTCGTTATGATGCACACCTTCAAAACCTTAGAGGCAGAAATCATTGGCTAATGTTATGATTACCAAAAATAAAAAAAGAACCAAGTGTTGTTATATCCTTGTAAGCAAAACATGGACGCAGATTCTGCAATGTAAGCAGATTGAACAATTCTCAAATTAACAGAAATATTTTGTAAGAGATTCATGTATGGATCCTACAAGATTAGGAAGTCCTAAATTTTTCCTCAAACACGGTTTGTAGAAGTATAACACCCCTCATTGGTCGACAAACATAAGGTTTTTAAAATGCCACGACAGCACGTACCAAAAAAAAAAATTGATATGAAAAAAATAAATAGATTTAAAGTTTTGATTTTGAAATGAGAAATTTGATTTATTTATTTTAGTTTCTAACTTGCAATAATCTAGAGTACAGTTAAGAAGGTCGAATAAATGGTTGGCTTTAAGGAAAAGATCAACCAATCTGACTTATAGTAATAGTATTCAGGATATCATATTTCATAAAATATTCTACTTTAAAGAAAAAAACAAAATCTAAGATAGTACATCATAGTATCAAAAAATGCTGTGCTATGTATAAAAGGACAAGATATGAATAAATTTGATTACTGTAAATTTGATTCCCTGAGATATAAATATATACTGAAAATATCAATACATAAACTTCACCAAAATATATACATAAACCATTCTATATAGGTCAAACTATTATCAGCATTTATACTGAAAATTGTTCAATCATTCCAATTTAGTGATCTGAGTGTGAGAAATATAGAGTAGACTTGATCTAAAAACAAAATGGTGGTCTCCCCTGGTAAGCAGGTTTCCTAGCTGCACACCTTGGTGCAGTTCTTCTGGATTCACAGGATTGCTTTGGTACAATATTGGATTTATCTATCAACTGAGATCCTTTAACAATATCAGGGAGCTTGAGAACATCTGCTTGTGTGCCCTCATCTTTCCTTGTTAGTACTGGCTTATTATTGTATATAACCTAGTGAGAAATGGTAAAAAGTTAATGTAATTATGACAAAAAGTTTGCTCACATATTACCTACTCCCATTGGTATTTTCCAGGAGACAAATTTACATATCACATTTCAAAGAAGAATATACAGATTTGTTCAATGACAGGTGGGAAAGTCTGAACCAATCAAATTATAATATATATATCAGATTATAAACCATCAACATGATCAATATGTATAAACAGTGGAATAATACATTTTATTTTATCAGCGATACTGTCCTCTTATCTGGTGATTTTACCCTATTGTCGCTTTTATCAATGTCACCAGTAAACATTATATTTTATCTTACCTGTCTGACAATCCTCTTATCAAATGATATTACCTTATTGTCCCTTTTATTATTGGCACCAGTCAACATTATATTTTATCTTACCTGTCTGACAATCCTCTTATCAGATGATATTACCTTATTGTCCCTTTTATTATTGGCACCAGTCAACATTATATTTTATCTTACCTGTCTGACAGTCCTCTTATCAGATGATATTACCTTGTTGTCACTTTTATTATTGGCATCGGTCAACATAATATTTTATCTTACCTGTCTGACAGTCCCCTTATCAGATGATATTACCTTGTCACTTTTATTATTGGCATAGGTCAACATTATATTTTATCTTACCTGTCTGACAGTCCTCTTATCAGATGATATTACCTTGATGTCACTTTTAATAATGGGAACTGTCAACATTATATTTTATCTTACCTGTCTGACAGTCCTCTAATCTGATGATATTACCTTGTTGTCCCTTTTATTATTGGCATCGGTCAACATTATATTTTATCTTACCTGTCTGACAGTCCTCTTATCAGATGATATTACCTTGTTGTCCCTTTTATTATTGGCATCGGTCAACATTATATTTTATCTTACCTGTCTGACAGTCCTCTTATCAGATGATATTACCTTATTGTCCCTTTTATTATTGGCATCAGTCATCATTATATTTTATCTTACCTGTCTGACAGTCCTCTTATCAGGTGATATTATCTTATTGTCACTTTCATTAATGGCACCAGTCAACATTATATTTTATCTTACCTGTCTGACGGTCTTCTTATCATGCTGGTTCCTTGGACCATTTAGTGTACCAGTTTTATTTGGATATATTTTTCTGTTATCTCTTACAGAAGGAGCTGGTCTCACAAACTCCTGATTCTGCAGGATAGGTGTACTGCGAGACAACTTTGGTTCTGAAGCCTTCATCCTCCTCTTGTTACCAATGTTGTAATCGGTGAAGTTTTCCTTGGCTAAAGAATTTATGTTTATACCTTCTCTTGATGCTTTTGGTGCATTCTTCAATGGTGGCAAAACTTTGCACTCACCAAGTTTTGACAGATCAAGAGGAGGAACAATAGGCTTTTCCTTCTTAGATTTTGTCATGTCTAGCTTTGAGATAATGAGGGAGAGCTCAGCTTTCAAACTAGCAATGCGCCTTCTTGTGCTTCTCTCCTTCTGATCCAATTTATTATATGCGATGTTCAGTAGGTCAACCTCTTTGCTCTTTTTGTTCTGCCTACTGCAACTTCTACTAGCCAATTCCAGCTGTTTTTGGATGCAGTACTTCTCATTTCTGATAACTTTGTGCACATTCATGATTTTATTAATCAGATATTGGTTCATTTCCTTATGTGCTTTCAAGCTATCAATATCATTCTCAATGTTATCCAGAAGGCAGTTTACAGCATCCATTTCCTTATTGAGTTTATCAATATCAGCATCTTCATTGTTATACTTCTTCAACATATCCAGTAATCTATTTAAATACAAGTAGTTATAATCAGTTATGAAATGGAGATAATTAAGAAAAATAAAACAGTATTTCTAGTAAACAACATCATAATGCTGCATAGGTAATTTCCTCAATTTTCCTGTTTGTAAATAGCTATTATTTTCAAATTCTGAGATATCCTCAATGAAAAAAAACAAAATCTTTTTATTCTGAGGCACGAGCACGCGCATCATGCTCAAAATTCTTAAGCTTCCAGTGACTAATATAAGTTTGATACTGGAAGTGTAGTTAATGTCAGCCTATACAAATACATTTACTGTCAGAATGTTACATAGCCAAAATCTTAGGAATGTCTAACTGATGTTAATTGGTAAGTTAACTTTGATAGCTTTTAATATGAAAATTATACCATTACACAAGAAATATTTATGAGTTTTTTTAATGCATCACTTACACTTTATCCTTCTTCTTGAGTTGATCATGGCCATCAATGGCATGTGTAGTCGTATCAAACTTGATAGCTCTAGGAGTAGTAGTATCAATCTCAATAGCTCTAGTAGTAGTATCAATCTTGATAGCTCTAGTAGTAGTACCAATTTTGATAGCTCTAGGAGTAGAAGTATCAATCTCGATAGCTCTATAAGTAGTAGAATCAATCTCAATGGCTCTAGGAGTAATAGTATCAATCTTGATAGCTCTAGGAGTAGTAGTACCAATCTTGATAGCTCTAGGAGTGGAAGTATCAATCTCGATAGCTCTAAGAGTAGTAGTATCAATCTTGATAGCTCTAGGAGTAGTAGTATCAATCTGGATAGCTCTAGGAGTAGTAGTATCAATCTGGATAGCTCTAGGAGTAGAAGTACCAATCTCAATAGCTTTAGTAGTAGTATCAATCTCAATAGCTCTAGGAGTAGTAGTATCAATCTTGTTAGCTCTAGGAGTAATAGTATCAATCTTGATAGCTCTAGGAGTAGTAGTATCAATCTCGATAGCTCTAGGAGTAGTAGTATTAATCTTGATAGCTCTAGGAGTAGAGGTATCAATCTGGATAGCTTCAGGGGTAGTATTATCAATCTCAGTAGCTCTAGGAGTAGTAGTATCAATCTGGATAGCCCCAGGAGTAATATTATCAATCTCAATAGCTCCAGTAGTTGTATCAATCTCAATAGCTCCAGGAGTAGTAAATGCAGTTCCTGATATAATCATCTCTGTAAAAAAAACATTAAACAATAAAAGTAATAATAAATAATAAAAGTAAACTGCAAGGTAAAGCATAAATTTTCAGATTTTTTTACAAGTGCTTTGAACTGTAATTTTGTTTACCAAAAAATTTTGAAAAGATGATGAAAGTATGCATTTTGAGATAATTTCTTCTACAAGTGCAGTTTCTAAAAGAATGAAAAAAAATGTAATTTAAAGTATTTATTTTCAGATTTTTATTTTGCTTTTTCAAGTGCAGTGCACTTTTAATCTAATCACAAAAAAACTTTAAAATATGATAAAATTATGCATCTTGAAATAAACAACTTTAAAAAGTATCATCTATAAAGGTGAACATTTTTCATTTTTCTATGGCAAATATATAGGTATAAAAAAAAAAATAATAACAAGCAAAACATACAAATTTCAAACACAAAGTATTGAAGAAAAAAATGTTTTCTCCTAATCTGTAATAAATAAATTTGGTGTATTAACTGTCTTCTGATTGGTTCAAAGTATTACTTTTTTTTTCAATGTTGTCAATTTTTATGGCGACATGCCCACTCTGATGATGTGTATTCATACGCCAACATGTGTGTACGTTGTTATTGTTAATATAAATAATAAAAAACGTTATTTGAGTCTTATTTTTGATAGAAATTTATTTATAATGAATGGCAATCATTTATTTTGAATTTATTGAACCATAAAATTAATTTTTGACTCTTCACATTCTACACAATCCGCTTCGCAGATTATTCAATGTCTTGATGAAAGAGTCAAAAATGAATTTTTAATGGTTCAATAAATTCAAAATGAATAGCCATTCATTAAGTAAAATTACTTTCTTATTTATATAATACAATTAATAACAGTATGTTTCAACTAGAGGCTCTTAAGAGCCTGTGTTGCTCACCTTGGTCTATGTGCATATTATACAAAGGAAATGGATTGATTCATGACAAAATTGTCCTTTGGTGATGGTGATGTGTTTGTAGATCATGTATCTTTACTGATCATTCTTGCTACTTACAATTTACTCTATCTGTAATTAACTTGGCCCTTTAGTTACAGAGGAAAATATTTTGTAAAAACTGACCAAAATTTACCAAATTAATGAAAATTGTTAAAAATATACTATAAAGGGCAATAACTCCTTAAGGGATCAACTGACCATTTTGGTCATGTTGACTTATTTGTAGATCTTAATTAGCTGAATGTTATTGCTGTTTACAGTTTATCTAGATCTATAATAGTATTCAAGACAATAACCAAAAACGGCAAAATTTCTTTAAAAATTACCAATTGGGGGGCAGCAAGCCAACAACCGGTTGTCCAATTTATCTGAAAATTTCAGGGCAAATAAATATTTACTAGATAAACAAGTTAACCCCTTTGAAAGATTTGCTCTAAATGCTTTGGTTTCAGAGTTTTAAGCCAAAATCTACATTTTACCCCTATGTTCTATTTTTAGCCATGGCGGCCATCTTGATTGGTTGGCTGGGTCACCGCACACATTTTTGATACCCTAATGATGATTGTGGCTAAGTTTGGTTAAATTTGGTCAAGTAGTTTCAGAGAACCTTCGGGCCAGGTGAGCTAAAAATGGAAAAATTATTACCTCCAACAAGTCCAATGTTTGGTGAAGCAATATGCACTGCCACTGGTAATGAAGTTTCTATGGCCTCAATATCTACCTCTTGTGGTGGTGGTAATTGAGTCAGCCCTGTCATTCTTGTCACCTTCTCAACTTTTGGTGTTGTGGTCTGTTCATCAATGTTTAGAGATGAAAATGATTTTATCACATCTTCAATATCAAGTGGTGGTGGCGATGGAGAAGATTTGATAATCTCTTTCAATTGTGGTGATGGTTGTGTTCTGGTCGACTCTATAATATAAAATGAGAAAAATGATCTTATAACCTCTTCAAGTGATGGTGATGGAAATTGTATGGCCCTCTTTTCCATCTCTTGTGATGGAGTTTGTATGGCCCTCTCATCTGAGTAGCAAAATACCATGTGTATCAATCTAGCTATACTGTTTAGTCTCTGTAGCCACATACCTTGTGTCAATCTAACTTTACTGCTTAATTAGTATGTGTAGCAAAATACCTTCAATGTGTCCATCTAACTTTACTCCCTAGTCTGTGTAGCCACATACCTTGTGTCAATCTAACTTTACTGCTTAATTAGTATGTGTAGCAAAATACCTTCAATGTGTCCATCTAACTTTACTCCCTAGTCTGTGTAGCCACATACCTTGTGTCCATCTAACTTTACTCCCTAGTCTGTGTAGCCACATACATTGTGTCAATCTAACTTTTCTGTTTAGTCTGTGTAGCTACATACCTTGTGTCAATCTAGCTATACTGCTTAGTCTGTGTAGTCACATACCTTTTGTCAATATAGGTGTCCTGCTTAGTCTGTGTAACCACATACCTTGTGCCAATCAAACTTTACTGTTTAGTCTGTGTAGTCAAATACCTTGTGCCAATCTGACTTTACTGCTTAGTCTGTGTAGCCACATACCTTGTGCCAATCTGACTTTACTGCTTAGTCTGTGTAGCCACATACCTTGTGTCAATCTAGCTATACTGCTTAGTCTGTGTAGCCACATACCTTGTGCCAATCTGACTTTACTGCTTAGTCTGTGTAGCCACATACCTTGTGCCAATCTAGCTATACTGTTTAGTCTGTGTAGCCACAAACTTTGTGTCAATCTAGCTATACTGCTTAGTCTGTGTAGTCACAAACCTTGTGCCAATCTAACTTTACTGTTTAGTCTGTGTAGCCACAAACTTTGTGTCAATCTAGCTATACTGCTTAGTCTGTGTAGCCACATACCTTGTGCCAATCAAACTTTACTGTTTAGTCTGTGTAGTCAAATACCTTGTGTCAATCTGACTATACTGCTTAGTCTGTGTAGCCACAAACTTTGTGTCAATCAAACTTTACTGCTTAGTCTGTGTAGCCACATACCTTGTGTCAATCTGACTTTACTGCTTAGTCTGTGTAGCCACATACCTTGTGCCAATCAAACTTTACTGTTTAGTCTGTGTAGTCAAATACCTTGTGTCAATCTGACTATACTGCTTAGTCTGTGTAGCCACAAACTTTGTGTCAATCAAACTTTACTGCTTAGTCTGTGTAGCCACATACCTTGTGTCAATCTGACTTTACTGCTTAGTCTGTGTAGCCACATACCTTGTGTCAATCTGACTTTACTGCTTAGTCTGTGTAGCCACAAACTTTGTGTCAATCAAACTTTACTGCTTAGTCTGTGTAGCCACATACCTTGTGTCAATCTGACTTTACTGCTTAGTCTGTGTAGCCACATACCTTGTGCCAATCAAACTTTACTGCTTAGTCTGTGTAGCCACATACCTTCACCTTGTGTCAATCTGACTTTACTGCTTAGTCTGTGTAGCCACAAACCTTGTGTCAATCTAGCTATACTGTTTAGTCTGTGTAGCCACATACCTTGTGTTAATCAAACTTTACTGCTTAGTCTGTGTAGCCACATACCTTGTGTCAATCTAACTTTACTGTTTAGTCTGTGTAGCCACAAACCTTGTGTCAATCTAGCTATACTGTTTAGTCTGTGTAGCCACATACCTTGTGTCAATCTAGCTATACTGTTTAGTTTACAATAACAGTTTGACCTACTTGGTGTATTTAGCTTAGAACTAATTATTTGATTTTTACATACAAATCATTTTACTTTTCAGACTGACAATTTACTCACCCTTTTCCTGAGCAAGGGTCATGTCACCTATACTCTTAGGTGATGATTTCCGAGACTTGCGCCCTGGAGAAGGAAACATTCTGAAACAAAATAAAAATGTTAACACTTTTTGGGATAAACCTTAACCCATAATTATGTCGTGTAAGCAGCGTATAATATTGTTTTGCTTGGACTGCCTTCAATAATGGATAAAAAAAATCAAAAACAAAAATTACCATCAGCAAATACAGACGGCAGATTGAAAATCGGGAAATCGGGTTGAAAGCATCTCATCCTTACAAGTTATTTACTTGTATAATTTTAAAGCAGTAAAATGATGCTTGATATAAAAAAAATTAAACGCGTGATGTTTAAGATGCTGCGGTAGTTGTCTTCAACTATAGCTTTATATGACAGCTAATTTTTATTTTGCTCCTCGTTTTTCATATTCAACAGCAACACCAAAAAATAAAGTCTGCAAACAATAAAACAAGTCCGTATAAAATGATGTTATGGAACACACAGGTAAATGAAAATTAATGTTTTACTTACTTGAAAAACGATGATGCTCTGCAGCAAACAGAATCTTTGGTAAAACTAAAATACTCTTGAGATTCTTTATGCTCTTCCTGTACGATGTCGTAGCTGTGGAAGATTGACTTACTATGACGTAACAAAAAGTTTACTCTATGCGCAGGAATAAAATAGTACATGCGACAACTTATGTATGATTTATGAACAGACTTAAGAACTGTTTTTACTTTACTGTCTAACAGTTTCACTTTTGTGAAGAGAAAATTTGATTTTTTAATTAATGATGCAATTTAAAATTAAATAATCTACAAAATTTAGCGCAAGAATTGGATGTTAAGTTCACGTATTTATGACGTTATTTGACGTTGACCTTTCTGCTCAGTTTCCTGTAGAAATAATTTAGACTGGTACCTTGCCGTTATTAAAATTAATCTTCACAATTCGCCCTAATTGCTTGCTCGCCCCTAGCTATGGTACCAGGAGGAAAGCCAATGATGACCATAATATACTTCTATTCCCCATTCACCCTTTGAGGTAATGCTTTTTTACATTTTTTTTAAAAAAAGATTCGCAATCTATTTTCTTTCTTTCGATTTCTTTCGGCAGGGATTTATATAACTACACAAAAAAAAGATCCACATGTATTTGCATCTACCACAATGCCCCCCCCCCCTTTCCACAATCGACTGTTTTGTGAAAGTTTACAAATATTTCTTAAAGCTCCATACCAAAATTTAAGATAAAACACATACTAGTACATAATATACATAAAATCCTAAATTAGGCAAATTCATTAAACTTTTTAAGTCTAGTAGAAAAACACGTAAACAATTAAATTTACCAATTTGGCCTGTTTTACCGGCAGCAGTCCTTTTGCGCCAATTACTGAGGGTATGGATGGGGTTAAATGATTAAAGAATAATGCCCTTAAGATTAGAGAATAACGGGCAAAATAAAATAATGAAGATTAGAGAATAATGGGCAAAAAAAATGAAGATTAGAGAAAAAAGGGGTTAATTTTTTAAAGATGAGAAAAAAAAGGGGTATATTTTTTGAAGAATAGAGAAAAAAAGGCCCCCCCCCCCCCCAAATCCAGACCGTCATTACTGTTTTTCAGGGGTATCATTTGCGCCAAATTTTGTTTTCCAAATGTATCAATTGCGCCAATTACCTGTTCACATATCTATCATAAATATTAATGATAATTATTCCCTATGTATGTACATAGATACTGTAAAATGATGAAATGCTGGTGTAAATTGTTAAAAACTGACAATTGTATTCTGAAAAATTGTTATGCAGAAATGCTGGAGGCTAGCAATGTAAAAAGTAAGAATAAATTGAATTGGTCATGTAAAATACGAGATTTATTATGTAATTATGGCTTAAATCATGTCTGGTTGACACAAAATGTTTTAAATGTAAATGTTTTTATGGCTGATTTCAAACAGCGTGTTACTGATAGGTTTATATCTGAAGCAATGTCATTTTTTGAGGAGTCTTCTAAATGTCTTTTTTACAAATACATATATGACAGTCATGGTTTGCAGCTTTATCTTAGTAGACCTGTTAATTTTAAATATAAATATGGCAAGCCGTTCTCGTCAAAACTATGTTTAAACCATTTTTCGAAAAATTTACACACTGAGAATAACAACAAAGCACACTGAGATTTAAAAACTTCAAAACGCACACTGAGAATTGAAAATTACACACTGAGAATTGAAAATTACACACTGAGAATTAAAAATTTACACACTGAGATTTCATAAAGACGCACTGAGATTACAAAAATGAAAAACGCACACTGAGAATTTAAAATTACACACTGAGATTTCAAAAAGACACATTGAGAATAAATAAACTGAAAACACACACTGAGAATTTGAAATTACACACTGAGAATTTAAAATTACACACTGAGAATTTAAAATTACACACTGAGATTTGTGCGCACTTTTTATGCGCACATATCTAATTATCATACTTAATCTGAATCTATTACAAGCTTAAAACAACAAGGGGACATAACTCGTTAGTCCTTCGATTTGGTTCCAAATTATTAATAAAAAAAACTTTAGAAATACAAGAACAAGAAAAAAAACCACTTACTCTTATTACAAAATATAACCAAATGGTGAAAAACTTTATTAAAATTATAAGAAAACATTGGAACAATCTGCAAAAGAATGCAGCAAAATTTTTACTCTCTCCTCTCGTCCAAGGAAAGTGTCTATTATAGCATATAAACGTAACAAAAATATAAAAGATTAACTAGCGAAATCAGGAAAACACTTGGAAGACTTTTGAAAAGGGACCCATGTTTAATTACTATTATTAGTAATGATCTGAATTATAGGCAACAAACTAACTTATGAATATAAGCGATATTAAGTCTTGAAATTTATTACGAATGTTGGTTGAAGGAATCGCATTTCATTATAATGACAAGAGTTCTTGAGATCAAGATATTAATCTGTTGAATTATTCATCTCATGAATATTCATTAGTAATTTGCATATTAATCTCAGTGTGTATTTTTGAAATCTCAGTGTGTGTTTTTCAATTCATTTCATCTCAGTGTGTCTTTTTAAAATCTCAGTGTGTAATTTTGAATTCTCAGTGTGTGTTTTTTATTTTTTTAAATCTCAGTGTGTAATTTCGATTTCTCAGTGTGTTATCTTAGGTTTTTAAATCTCAGTGTGTATTTTTTTCGAAAAAAGGATTTAAACATAGTTTTGACGAGAACGGCTTGCCATATATTAATCATTAATAAGCAAATATCGTATACATGCACATAATTTGAACATTGAAACTGGAAGGTTTTTAAATATAAACAGAAACGATAGAATATGTAATGTGTGCAACTGTGGTTCTGTTGAAGATGAATATCATTTTATTTTGGAATGTATTGGATACAAAGATATTCGTATGAAGTATATCAAACCTTATTATTGGAGAAATCCATCAGTATTTAAACTTATACCATTGTTATCTGTTCGTAATATAAAAGAACTTAATAATTTTGGAAAGTATTTATGTATTGCCGAAAAAAGTTCGTAATCAGTGAATGGGTATATCATACTTTAACTAATATTGTTAAATAATGCTAATTAAGAGCCAGTCTGCCATAAAACCATGCAAAATCTCAAATTTTGTCCAAATTGGTAGTTACAACTTGGCAACATTATATATATTTCCAAAATCTTTGGGTATTTAGGAGTTAAGATAAAAAAAAAAAATTTTGTTAATTCACACTATTTTCCATTTAACAGCCTTATTTGCATATTTGGGAATTATTAAAAAAAAATGCAAAAAAAAACACCATATTTAGGTACTTTTTAAAGGTCTGGATAATTGATATATCTCTTAAAAATAGCATTATCTTGTTATATTTTGCATAGAACATTATAAAAAAAAAAGAAAAAATGCATTTTGACATTTTTTTACCTTTTGGCAGGTTGCCAGAGAGGTGCGTGCAACAGATGTATTAGATAACTTGCATGTAGTACATGTACTCAGTAGGTGTTTTCTCTCAAGATCATATTTATTTTTTTCAACTTTTAGGATTTTTTTAAAGGTTCATATCAGTTCTAAGACAAGTAAAAAAATTTAGCCTGGCAAATATTGGGAAATTGGTAAAAAAATGCTCCCTAATATCTATAAAATGCACTAATTGTAATAGTTTTTGCCCCTTAATATTTTAACTAAAACTGATCAAAGTAGACTTATATCCGGACAATAACTTTAGTTTAAGTGTATAGATCTTTATTTTTTTTTTCAGAAGGTTCAATACCACAAAAGGAAGGTTTGGATCGATTTTGGGGATGATGGTCCCAACCGTTTAGTTATTAAGGGCCCAAAAGGGGCCCAAAACAAGCATTTTATAGTTTAAGGATAATAACTTGTGTATAAGTATTTCAATTGCTCTGATATTGTATCACAGTGTTTAAAACCACAAGTAGAAGGTTTGGATTCATTTAAATAGGTTATGGGTTCAAAGTTAGGAATTAAGGGCCAAAAAGGGGCCAAAAACAAGCATTTTTCTAGTTTCAAGACAATAACTTGTGTTTAATTGTATGGATCTCTCTCAAATTGTACCACAATGCTCCATATAACAAAGGGGAGGCTGGGATTTAGTTTTGGATTAATTGCCCAAAATATGTAGGAATAAGGGGCCAAAAAAGGGCCAAAAAGAAGCATGTTTCTAGTTTTCAAACAATAACTTGGTTTAAATATATGGATCTCCCTGTAATTGTAATACAAGGTTCTATACCAAAAAGGAAAGGATTGGATTGTATTTAAGGGTTATTGCTTAAAGGGGGTTTCAATAAGTTGGGGGGGGGGGGGGGGGATTTGTTAACAATTTTTTCAGGAATTTCTTTTTTTTTCAAAATTTTTCAAATTTCAAATTTTTCAAATTTTCAAGAAGAAATCTTCAATTGCACAGTATTGTGCAAATAGTTTTGTTGATCTTTGACCACATTTATTTTGTAACAAAAACCTTTATTTTGTCAAAAATTTGATCACAATCCAAATTCAGACAGCATCAAGCTTGAACATTGTGACCATATTTAATTTGCCCCAACTGTTCAGGGTCCAACCACTGCGGTTGTGTAAAGCTGCGCCTTGCGGAGCACCTGGTTTTCACATACTTTCAATTGATGACAGTCTTTTAAAAAGCTTGTTATATGAAACAGAGTTGTGAACATACTTGTACTTCAAAAAATCTTCCTCTTTGAAACTTTTGATTGGAATGCAACCAATTGAGTGTCTAGATTAGAAAGTTGTGTCTATTAGAGCGTATGTAAAAAAATGCCATTTTTTTTTATCTACGCAAAAAGTTTATATGTGCATATATCATGTATATAATGTGCCATATAAAAGTTTTTGATTTATATCTCAGATTAAATCAAGATAAAAGAAAGACATTTGAGGTGACCCTTCTTCAATAGTCGAAAGCTTTTCCAAAATTATTTTGAATGTTCCCTCTCCAAAGAGCATCTCTTTGCTGTTTGTTGATACTTTGAGATTTTGATTTTTAGTCCCTTAACGGCTAACATCTAAGTGGACTTAGGTTTGCACTCCGTTTGTCTGTCTGTCAGTCTGTCTATCTGTCAGTTCGGCAAATCAGACTTTGTTGTGCTTGTAGATTTTGATTTGATATTTGGTTTATTGATTTATTATGACAAGTTACAGGTCAAATTCATTATTCCACTAAGCTTTTCTCTTTGTTCAGTTGAAGCCCTTTCTCTAGAATTAAATTTTTGATGAAATACTTATTCATTATATAATTAGAAGATTTCTGTTCAATCGGAAAGATTCAATTTTGTTCCAGTCTGATATTTGTGCGCAGAGTTGTGGTCTCTGGACATAGAAAATTCACTTAGATATTCAGAATTCAACAAGTTTTTTCGTTTTTCTTGAAGATTTTGTCTCGATATTTTTTTGTAGTTTACACCATGACAAATTATAGATCAAACTAAAATTTTGTTCCATTACAATGAATTTGTAACGAGTTGGGGACTATGTATTGCCATGTATTACTCACAGAATGCTTGTTTTTATAAAAAAAAAATCAACTCTAATGCTGCAAAATTGTTTAATATTTAGTTTAAATAGATATTGATGACTTTATTATGTTAAATATTTTCAGATCTATCAAACTTTTACTCTTTTTTGCTAATACCTCCATCATGTTCATTCATGACTAAAAACTTGTATTTAGACCATTTTGCACGTTTAACTTTACGGTAGACCACCAAAAAATTACATGTATATAACAGTAAAATCTTACCATTATAATGACAATATAAAAATGAAGATGTGGTATGATTGCCAATGAGACAACTGTCTACAATTAAGAGACCAAAATGCCACAGACATTAACAACTATAGGTCACTGTACGGCCTTCAACAATGAGGAAAGCACATACCGCATAGTCAGCTATAAAAGGCCCCGATAAGACAATGTAAAACAATTCAAATGAGAAAACTAACGGCCTTATGTATATAAATAAAAATTCGTAAGGGTTCCACGGAACCCAGTGTCTCGCCTACTTTTGCTGTTAATCGCAGACTCAACAAAAATGAGGAAAAACATCAATAAAAATTTCCCTCTCGATACTGTCTTTTGATTGAAAGAAGCTTCCAAGTTTGGTAAAAAAAATCCAGGATAGTTTATGAATCTAATAAATGTTTTATAAACTTTAACTGCAGACTGTAGGTAATGTTTACTGGAAGAAAAACTAAGTCCATTTATAAGTAAAATACGGAAAAAGTGAATTTTTTTTTAACAAAATTTACTTCTGAATAATATCTGATGATCAGAAACAAGCTTTTGTCTAAGTTTGGTAGAAATCCAGGACAGTTTAAGAACATTATAAAAATTTTAAAAACTTGAACCACAGAGTGAATGTTTTGTTTCTGGCAAAAAAACTAAGTCCATTTATAAGTAAAATACGGAAAAGTGGAAATTTATTTTTACAAAATTTTCTTCTTGATACTATCTTATGATCACAAATAAGCTTCTGTCAGAGTTTGGTACAAATCAAGGATAGTTTATGAAAGTTATTAAAATTTTAAAAACTTTAACCACAGAGTGAATGTAATGTTTCCTCGCAGAAAAACTAAGTCCATTTATAAGTAAAATACGGAAAAGTGGAAATTTATTTTTACAAAATTTTCTCCTTGATACTATCTTATGATCATAAACAAGCTTCTGTCCAAGTTTGGTACAAATCAAGGATAGTTTATGAAAGTTATTAAAATTTTAAAAACTTTAACCACAGAGTGAATGTAATGTTTCCTCGCAGAAAAACTAAGTCCATTTATAAGTAAAATACGGAAAAAATAGAATTTTATTTTTACAAAATTTACTTCTGGATACTTTCTTATGATCATAAACAAGCTTCTGTCCAAGTTTGGTAGAAATTCAGTATAGTTTAAGAAAGTTATTAAAATTTCAAAAACTTTAACCACAGAGTGAATATTTGTGGACGCCGCCGACGACGACGACGCCGACGACGACGGAATGTAGGATCGCTTAGTCTCGCTTTTTCGACTAAAGTCGAAGGCTCGACAAAAATGAACGAAAAACAAATATGTTGCACATAAACAGACAACTACCACTGAATTACAGGCTCCTAACTTGGGACAGGCACATACATAAATGATGTGGCAGGGTTAAACATGTTAGCGGGATCCCAACTCTCCCCCTAACATAGGAGAGTGGTATAACAGTCAAACATAAGAACGAACTATAACAAGAGGCTCTCAAGAGCCTGAATCGCTCACCTGAATTTTTTTGGTTTAATCTCTCATCAATGATTATTTTGGCTTTTCAATTTATTTAAATGTTCTTTGAATCGTCCTATTTTCTTCAAAAGCAAAAAAAAATCATTTTCTCCTATGTTCTATTTTAGCCATATGAGCTATGTTTCTTGACATACAAGGAAATGAAATATAAAATTTATACTAGATACTCTGAAACTCTGAAACTCATTTAGCCTAAGTTTGGCTGAAATTGATACAGCAGTTTCATAAGAGAAGATTTTTTAAAGTAAGTCAACATGATGAACAAATTGTGAAAAAAGTCTTTAAAGGGCAATAATTCCTAAAGAGGTCAATTGACAATTTTGGTCAAATTGACTTATTTGTAGATCTTACTTTGCTGATCATATTTGCTGTTTACAGTTTATCTTTATCTATAATAATATTCAAGATAATGACCAAAAACTGCAAAATTTCCTTAAAATTACCAATTAAGTGGCAGCAACCCAACAATTGGATGTTTGATTCATCTGAAAATTTCAGGGCTGATAGATATTGACCTAATGAACATTTTTACTCCATGTCAGATTTGCTCTTAATGCTTTCGTTTTTGAGATATAAGCCAAAAACTGCATTTGACCCCTATGTTCTATTTTAAGTAACGGTGGCCATGTTTTTTGACGGATCAAAAATCAAAGCACACACTTTGTGCAGGATAATCTAAGGAACAACCATGCTAAGTTTTAACCAAATCCATTCAGTAGTTTCAGAGGAGAAGATTTTTTAAAGTTAGCAAATATGATGAACAAATTGTGAAAAATTGTCATTAAAGGACAATAACCCCTTAAGGGGTCAATTGACAATTTTGGTCATATTAACTTATTTGTAGATCTTACTTTGCTGATCTTTTTTGCTGTTTACAGTTTATCTTTATCTATAATAATATTCAAGATAATGACCAAAAACTGCAAAATTTCCTTAAAATTACCAATTAAGTGGCAGCAACCCAACAATGGTTTGTTTGATTCATCTAACGGCGGCCATGTTTTTTGACGGATCAAAAATCGAAGCGCACATTTTGTGCAGGATATACTAAGGAACAATCATGTTAAGTTTCATTCAAATCCATTCAGTAGTTTCAGAGGAGAAGATGTTTGAAAAATTGTTAACGACGACAGACGACGACGACGACGACGACGACGACGACGGACGCCAAGTGATGAGAAAAGCTCACATGGCCTTTTAGGCCAGGTGAGCTAAAAATCAGTTGAAAAAGGCTTAACTCATCAGATGGACAAAAATACAAGTGGACATGGCTGGGTTATTGTATGTCTGCTCAACAGTTTAACCATTTATCTGTGTATATTTGTTTTTATACAACCGCAAAAATTGAAAAATATTGGTATGACGTTTTCGTTGTCATCGTCGTCGTCGTCCAAAGACATTTGGTTTTCGCACTATAACTTTAGTATAAGTAAATAGAAATTTATGAAATTTAAACACAAGGTTTATGACCATAAAAGAAAGGTTAGGATTGATTTTGGGAGTTTTGGTCCCTACAGTTTAGGAATAAGGGGCCAAAAAGGGCCTCAAAAAGCATTTTTCTTGGTTTTTGCACAATAACTTGAGTATAAGTAAATAGAAATCTATGAAATTATAACACAATATTAATGACCACAAAAGGAAGGTTTGGATTGATTTAAGGAGTTTTGGTCCCAACAGTTTAGGAATAAGGGGCCAAAAAGGGTCCAAAATTAAACTGTTTGATTTCATAAAAAAATGAATTATTGGGGTTCTTTGATATGCCAAATCTTACAGTGAATTTAGATTCTTAATTTTTGGTCCTGTTTTCAAATTGGTTTACATTAAGGTCCAAAAGGTCCAAAATTAAACTTAGTTTGATTTTAACAAAAATTTAATTTTTGGGGTTCTTTGATATGCTGAATCTAAAAATGTACTAGGATTTTTTATTATGGGCCCAGTTTTCAAGTTGGTCCAAATCGGGGTCCAAAATTAAACTTTGTTTGATTTCAACAAAATTAAATATATGGGGTTCTTCAATATGCTGAATCTAACCATGCATTTAGATTGTTAATATTTGGGCCAGGTTATCAAATTGGTCCACATTGAGGTCTAAAGGGTCTAAAATTGAACATTATTTGATTTCATCAAATATTGAATTCTTGGGGTTCTATGATATGCTGAATCTAACCATGAATTTAGATTTTGGATATTGGACCATAATAGGTAATTGTCAAATTTATTTTTTTTTAAGTTTTTAAGTTTAAGTTCTTAGACCACACTCCTTCTGTTGTGTCAACTATTTAATCACAAATTCAGAGCTTTATCAAGCCTAAATGTTGTGTCCATACTTGCCCCAACTGTTCAGAGTTCGACCGCTGCAGTCGTATAAAGCTGCGCCCTGTAGAGTATCTGGTTAGTACATGTGGTTATGAAATAAATTTTATTGCAATTTGAAATATTTGTGTTTGTCTCAGCTGGTAGTAATAGGCCAACTGTATTTTACATATCTTATTCCCAAGCCTCAAATTGCTAGAGATTAAATTTTAGGAGGAACTTAACATTACTGTTATGTCCACTGTTCTCCCAGAATTGACATAGGGATAACTAACTGGTTCATGTCAGCGTCACAAAATTTCAGTTGCAGTTTTATCAGGAACTACTAGGAGTAGTCTTTTTATATTTGGCATAAAGCTTTATCACAATATACAAAATATAGCACTTTTCTAGGTAAGAGGCACAATTCTATGAAATGCACAAAACTATTAAATCTTCCTCTTTTCTGGAAAAAAATAACATGAATGTACAAGGCTGCGCAGTTTGTACAATTTTGTCTTCATTTGCATACTATTTTAGAAACGTAATTACCCCGATTTTATCTGAAGGAGACGTGCTTAGAATTTTTAGTACTTTTATGATAGTTTTTTTGTCTAAATTGCAAGGGATTGCATTCATGTTGAACCTCTATCTAACCTCTATCTCTTATATGTTAAACAGTTTTATGAATCATTATCAAATACAACATGTTTCAAAAATTTAAGACTGAACTCAATTGTGGCCACTTTGAATTTAGACAAAAAGCGTCTTAAAACTAGACTATTATAAAATGCTAAAATTGTGAAGAACTCATGATGATATTACCTGATGAGTGTGCATAGTATTGTAAATTTTTAAGTTACTAAAGTAATTTTCTTTTGAATAAGTTAATATTTTAAACATATTGTAAAAATGCTCAGTTTAGGGGCAAAAAATGCAAAAAAGCGGTCTTCCCAGGTTTACTTCTTTAGTATATTTTCTAATTTAAACTAAGTTAAACTTGGTTTATTCAATTAATATAACCAGTAAACATTTGTTCAGTCATTATTTTTCTTATATTTTGACTATCACATACTTTTGAAAAGTTTCTATTGAAACAGATCAAAAAATCAAAAAATCGGCAAAATGGCCATCACGCCTATCTTTAATTATTATTTTATCGTAAGAAGGTATCATTTGCCGAGCACCATTTTCTTGCATTTTGTAGATAAATATATAAGCTTCATGAAATATTACATTTTATTGAAAATAAAACATGATCTTACAAGATTCAAGCCTTTAAAAATATAAAAATTTTGCTGAATCGGCACTTTTTCAAAACCATGCAGTTTCAACCTGTCAGTAGGGGTATTGAGAAATCTCACAACTTTTTGAATTATCATAATTTTCTTTCATTTTAAGGAGGCTCGCGGGTATAAGATTTTCAGAAAAAAATTAAACATTAATTTTTCATTACAAATTTTATTGATTACCTTAAGTAGCTGTTACTTTATTAAATGGTACAAAAATCATTCCAAAAAATCAATTCGTGTTGGCCCCAGCGGACTTTTAAAATGTAGACGTCATTGAAAAAGCTTCAAATTATCTCCCTTTGGTGCAAAAATGCCATTTTTTGGCATAAAAATTGAAATATCTTTTTTAACTCATCGGTGACCTATATTTTTTATTGTTGTTTTCGAATAAGCTGTACATAGACTAAATAATTGTAAAATTTTAGCGATTTCTGTAATTTAGTTCTTTTTTTATTTCGATATTGCCGCTATTTCTCCTATTAGTTCAACAGAAAAAAAGGACATTAACAAAAATGTATGCTCCTTTCGAAGGCAGATTGTGAGCGTTAATCAACGGTGACCCCATTTTTTTATTTCATTTTTCTATTAAGTATAAGATAAAGTTCATTTATAGAAAAATATAGAGAAATCCTATATTAAATAAAAAAATTCATTTAGACCCGCGAGCCCCCTTAAGTTGTTTGTTAAGATATTTGTTATCATTAAGCTGTATTTTTTCTATAAAACCAAAAAAAATCAGGTCAAAATACTCTAAAATAGGCTTAAAATGGCCATTTGTCAGTACAGAAATGGACAATTATCGAATGTTCGGCATACACAAATAATGGCTGAATATTTTTTCAAAATATTTTGCACAAATAGTTATTACATATAAGGTATCTAAAATACAAAATATCAGTCTGATTGGAATATTTTGGATTTGGACCATTTTGCATGGTTTTATCACAGACTGGCTCTTAATATCATGCTCCTACATTTGTTTTTAATTGTATTAATTGCATATTAATGAATTACCTTATTGTAATATTTGTTGCTTATTATATTTAATGTAATATTTATTGTACTTGATACCTATAAGCAGTATTGCTTTTGGAATAAAGAATATAATGATTTATATATATTTCTTCTTATTTTTGGCTTAAAAAGTATCATATGTTCGGAGATATTTAACCATGAATATGAGCATCTGGAGAGAAATGACATAAAATGCATGAGACAGTCAATGTACATGAACCATGCAGAGAGAGAATAAAACTTGTTGTTTTGCTGAATATTTAATAAAGATATACCAATAGAGATGAAAATAGAAGCTTTACTTATGCTGATTATGTTTAAGCCACATAAGTTAATGACACAGTGCTTTGTTTCAACCATGCGTATGGGCTTTACTATTATTAGGAATTATTAGGAACTGTTTTATGCATTTCATCCTTCAATGTGTGTGTTTTTGGACAGAAAAGTGAAGTAAAAAGCTACTACATACATTTGATTGGGGATTACCCATGCAACAACAGTAAGAAGAAGATATGTTTCAGAAAAGGAAACATTTACCGTGTAAAATGCCGGTTTCAAGTCCGAATAAAGAAGTAGGGAAGTATTTTTCTTCGAATTGTCGAGATCGTATGTTTTATTTTTGGCGCAAATGCGCAAATGATACCATGTAATTTTAAAACATGTGGCGCAAACGTAGCATTTGAGAAAAAAAAAGTTGTGGCGCAAAAGGACGCATTTTTGGCGCAAACAGATCTCTCCCGTTTTACCTGCTCTAACAAAGAGTTCCAGTTCTTTTTAAAAAAAATCACTTCTGAGTGGGTCTCACCTGAATATTAATGGCCTTGCATGTTTTTGATTTTCAATCAAAAACATTGTCCTTTATTAGTTATATATATATATACATATATAGAGTGGAATTCTTTTATTTCTCGTTTTTACGTCATGCCGGCTACAACAAATTAGACCTCGTTATTTAAGTATTATATACCATAATATGGACCAATTTGAAACCGAGACCAAAATCAAAAATCTAAATACACGGTTAAATTTTGCATGTCCAAGAATCGCATTTATTCAATTTTTGATTTTTAATTTGGACCATATACCTCGATGTGGACCAACCAAATAAAATACAAAATCGAAAATACAAATTTCCCAAAATCGAATTTAAATATATAGAGTTATATTAAAGAAACCCAAAAATTCAAGACTGAATTCGACCCAAATTGAAAATTCAAAAGAAATAAACAATTAATACAAAAGGCATCAAATCATTCCCAACCCTATTTTTGGGGTAAAACTATGAGACATTGTGACACAATTTCATAGTGATCTGTATACAGAATACATGTACTCAAGATATTGTCATGAAACATGAAAATCCTAGTTTTGGGCCACTAAGTTCCTAAGTGGTTGAGGTCATTACTCCCAAAATCAATCCCAACATTCCTTTTGACGCATGGAACCTTGTCGTACAATTTCAAAGAGATCCATACACTTATACACAAGTTTTTGTCTTGAAACCAGAAAAAAATCTTGGCCCCTTATTTCTGAACAGTTAGGACAATAACTTCAAAAAACAAAAAAGAAATTAGAATAATACTACCAACACATTTTGGCGTTTTGACGAGTATCGCATTCATATTAATCAATCAATCAATCAAGCATTATTTTGTTTGTGTACATATAAAAAACACAGCACTTCAAATTTTACACGGACATAAACGCTTGCTTTTAGCGAAGTATTAATATATTTTTAGACTTTATTGTTGTTTTTATTTGAAGAATATATTAAAAAGGTGGTTTTTTATTTGAAGATTATGTTTAAAAGTTGGTATTTTCTTAATATTTCGTTGCCGAAAACATTTTTTCCCGCATGTATAGTGTCTGCATATTTACAATTCATATTAGACAATATCGCTATTTGATATGAGAAACGTTTTCATCGATTTGCTTCTTCCATAGACTGATTCTCTCATAAAATATGTCTGATTACATATTCACTTCAGATTGCAGTCTTACGGAATCTACTGTTCTGTACATTTTTTTTTGCGATATAGACCCATCTAAATCCTTGATGCGCGACATATTAGAACGAATGCAATTCAATGATTTGTTTTTAATTAGCTTGAAATGGATCGACTTGACCTTAAACATAGTCAGATTGCAATCCCAAAAGTGGTTTATGATTTTAATTAATTTAAAAGCGTCTGGTAATTAATTTTCTGTACAAATTTAAGTCCATTTAAGTAATTTTAGTCTTGATCTTTACAAAAAAAATCATATAGGGAACTCTCTTTCGTTATTATTTTACTCATCGTATATATCCATGTCAAGTTTGTTTTCCTTATATGTGAAGTATTTGATTTTGCATCTACTAGAATCCACTCTTCTGTACAAATCATAGATTTGAGAATTTTGTAAATGAATATTTTAACCGGTAAATGATTAACTTTGACCAGAACAGGATGACAGTGAATATTCTGCTCAACAAAATGCAGGACAGTCGTGTACAAGAGTATTTTGCCCATGCAGCAATAAAAGCCACTACATATTATAATTAATAGACCTGATAGCAACAGGTGAAAAGGAATTATACCTCTGTAAAATATCCTGCTGCGCTTTCCGGTTATTGAAACCAAATAGTAGCCTCAAGCTCTTTAATCTTTTATTCCATTCACTTTTTGATAACCTCTACAAGAGAAGCGAGAAAAAATCAAAGGGCCATTTTAGGGGTCCATGTTCAATCATAGTAAGTAAGTAAGTAAGTGAATTTTATTTAAAGTCGGCATATATATATACATAATAACAAGCAAAACATGAGCTCTGGTAAGCTCTTTGACCGACTATAAAACCTAACTGACATCATATCTACATTAAATGTAGAACATATTTTCAACAAGAGCGTGTCAGAGTGACAGCAAACCAGACTTTCGAGCTCGAACTATGAACAGTTGAGCAAGTGTGTACACAACATATAAGCTTAAAACTGCTCTCAGAATTTGGATTTTGATTGAACATTTGACATAGCATAGGTGTGTTATAGAACTGAAAAAATGGACATTTACCTATAATTTTGAAATAACCAAAATCTAAGTACATTGTTAGAATCAGCATATCAAAGAACCCATATAATTCAATTTTTGGTGAAATACTTATTAATTACATTTCTGTTCAAAGGGAAATAACTCAAATTCATATAATAAAAATCTATTTTGCTACTAAAAGGTCTACAACTAAAAAAAAAAAAAAAGTAGTGCTGGTTGTCTGCACTACTATTTTCATAAAAAAACAAGACAGAGAAAATGAAGTGTAACACACAAGAGAGGAGTTATCTCAAGAGTAAATTCAATATATATATATGAATATATATAAAAGTATCAAAACAGAACCAGTAATGACGCACTTAATAGATATAAGAAGATGTGGTATGAGTGCCAATGAAACAACTCTCTCATCCAAGCCACACTTTGTAAAAGTTAACAATTATAGGTCAAAGTACGGTCTTCAACACAGGTTTACTGTCGATTGCAATGAGTTTTTAAGTAAAGATAATATCTTTGGTTAGCTTGCTTTCTAGCTGAACCGTGAAGTCATGTTTAGATTAGGTAAACTACCCTCCGTTAAGAGTAGACTATAGTTCGATAGATAACCAATCTATCTGTCTGTAGTACTTGGCTACTTCGGAAGGAGTGTAGCATATCTTACGCAATGGATAGATGACAATAACATGTTAGTCGACGAACAAAATGGCTTCCGTCAAAATCGAAGCACTATAGACCAATTGTCTTCTCTTACAAACATAATTGAAGTCAGAAAGAAGCTTCGTAAATCTACTTTTTGTGCGTTTATTGATTTTAAAAAGGCATATGATACCATTAATAGAAATATATTTTGGTCCAAGTTGAATGTAATGGGTGTGGCTGAACATTTTTGTGCTGCTATACAGTCTATTTATTCGAATGTATTATGTTCAGTACGATTAAACGGCCATTTATCATAATGGTTTAATGTTAACAGTGGTCTTAAACAAGGATGTCCATTATCTCCCTTGTTATTTAATTTATATATTAATGACCTAGTTTCATTCTTGAAATCATATGAGTGTGGTATTGATATTGATGATGAAAAAGTTTGTATTTTGCTTTATGCTGATGATGTGGTTTTACTTGCAAACGATGAAAAAGAATTACAAATTCTGTTAAATGCATTAGATATATGGTGTGGAGAAAATTGTACGACCATTAATTCGAAAAAGTGTAATATTGTGCATTTTAGAACACCTTCTGTTAATAAGTCACATGTTCAATTTAAATGTGGGAATGATATCATTGAATATTCTACCACTTATACATATTTAGGGTTTTTTTTAAGTGAATTTTTAGATTATAATGTAACTGCTAAAGCTGTTGCAGCTTCTGCAAATAGAGCACTTGGCCTTGTTATAGCTAAGTGCAAAATCTTAGGTGGTGTTACTCATAATGTCTTTTCAAAATCATATGAGAGTTTGGTGCTTAATTCCCATTGTTGAATATGGTGCTGGTATTTGGGGTTGCAAATAGTTTTTCTTTTATAAATGCCATCCGTAATAGAGCTTGCAGATTTTTTCTTGGAGTGGGTAAATATACTCCAAATGCTGCAGTTGCAGGGGATATGGGGTGGATACCTATCTTTCAAAAACAATGGCAATGCTTAATTCGACTATGGTGCCGTTTGAACAATTTGAGTTCTGATCGTTTAAACAGAAAAATTGTCATATGGACAGACATTATGAGTAAAAAACATAAGTGTATACAAAATTGGAATTTTTATGTAAGGAAAACATTTTCTGAGTATAATTCAGAACATTTGTGTGTCATTACAGACTATGTTGATGGAACCTCAGTTGTCAATACTGTTATGTCTAAAATGTTCAATAAATATGTCGAACAGTGGCAAAGCAATTTACAATCAGAGAAAGCTTTATGTGGTAAAGGTGGTAACAAAATTCGTACATATAATATATTTAAGAACAGTTTTGAAACGGAAACCTATTGTAAAATTCCAATGCTATTTTCGCACAGGAGTTCTTTTGTCAAATTTCGATGTGGTGTAGCACCACTAAGAATAGAAACGGGGAGATTTGAAAAATTAATTTTAAAAGATCGAGTCTGTGATAATTGTACGAATATTTTAGAAGATGAAGCCCATGTTATTTTATCGTGTCCTTTATATGACGATTTTAGAAAAAAAATATTTGATGAAGCAACACATTTTAATAGTGATTTTATGTCTTTTGATGATAAACAGAAATTAATGTTTTTATTTACAGATAATAATATGATTCGTAGCTGTGCCAAAGCCTGTAATCTAATTCTAAATAGACGTAGAAATGTTTTATACTGTAATTAATGTTAATGTCAATATGTTTTATAATAGATGCATTCTTTATATGATTTTTAATGTTATAGTCTCTTGTAATTCTGTACAGAATGGCTCTCTTTTTATATCAATATATTTTTACATTTAATGTAATGTTGTATTATATATTATTGAGAGATGAGACTTAAATAAAATATTGTATTGAATTGAAAAAAAAATTACCTTACCTAATAATGACTTCACGGCTCAGTTTGCAAGTAAGCTAACCAAACATATTAACGTTACCTACACATTCAATGCAATCGGCTGCAAGTTTGTTTTGCTCTCCATAATATAATGCAAATGTTGACATTAAAATAGAAGCACTTAAAAATTGTGGAAAATTTATAAAATTTGTGAATCATGACTGAGGGTGAAGAACTATATAATGTACTTCAAAATAAACTCTTATCATTGAAACAACACCACACATGGTTCCTCTGTTTATCACAATGTGTTTCGTGGTCATATCGTCAAAGTTACAAAAAAATTAACCATGACTGATATAAAGGCCAAGCAATTTCCATGGCAATAACATTTGTTCATGATAATACATTAATGTACCATATGATAAACAGCTGCGCCATGAGCGCATGACAAGACCATCGTTTATTCAAAGAAAAAGTATAATGACTTTTTTTTAATGTCATATCAGACATTCATTAAAAGCTAAAGGGAGGTTATCTTAATCATGTTAATAGATATAAACCCGTCACCAAAGTTTCATCTGCTCAAAGCATTGTATGAAAATCCCACCTTTTTAAATATGAATAAAATTACACAACTCTGAAAGAAAATCTAAAATTAATAAAAATCCATAAGGAGCTCACATCAATAGATAAAAGCAATTCACCAAAGATTCATGAAAACTGCTGAAATCATTTTTTAGTTATTGTTTGAAACTAGGAAATTCCCCTCTTTGAATGAATAGAACCCCATAACTCAGAAACGTAAAATCTTTAATTTATACAAATCAAAAGGGACAGAAGGACGTACAGATGGATGGACAGACGGATGGACGGACGGACAGACAAACAGGCAGACAATAGTATACCATAACACATCCCATAAAGACAGACAGACAGACAGACAGACAGACAGACAGACAGACAGACAGACAGACAGACAGACAGACAGACAGACAGACAGACAGACAGACAGACAGACAGACAGACAGACAGACAGACAGACAGACAGACAGACAGACAGACAGACAGACAGACAGACAGACAGACAGACAGACAGACAGACAGACAGACAGACAGACAGACAGACAGACAGACAGACAGACAGACAGACAGACAGACAGACAGACAGACAGACAGACAGACAGACAGACAGACAGACAGACATTTACCATGTAAACAATGAATGCAAAAAATTTCAAAGTCAAAAGATCATGACTGAAGGGTAGAAACAATTTAAACGAGAAAACTAACGGCCTTATATTCATATTAAAAAGTGAACAAAAAACAAATATGTAACGCACATACAATAAAAACAACCATTAAATTACAGGATCCTGCTTATTCGATGGAAATGGTATATTTGGAACAAGGCAATATGGTGTGATTAACAACGTTCAAAACAAAGCATGCAAATTATTTCTGTCTATTGGAAAACGAACATCAAACTCGGTGAGTGCGTGAATGTGGTTAAAACGCAGACCCGGCTTCAAGACGTCGAAATTGATGGCACAAGCAAGTGATCAGTTTTATAATCTCTATTGAATGTGCAGATTTAGTCAACAACACTCAATTGTCATTTAAACAGCAGTACATCTAATAAAGACAAACTGACAAGTCATGGTAATATGAACTTGCATCTCTTTAACGACAGAAATCAACCTACTGGAAAACTTACCGCTTAAACAAAAAGAGTGATAAAACAGAACAATATATACAGCGAAACATCCCACGTTCAGTTAAAATCCAACCACGTTTGGCCCTCAGGTTAAATAAATGTTTTATGGGACTTATTTTTTTTATAATATAATTATAACTTGTTTTTTTAATATTTTTTTATTTCTTACATAATAAATTTTTAAAAGATGTAAAACATCACTATGTTTCTGTTAAAGATATTTTAGTATTTTTATTTTTATAGCTTTTATTTGTATATGCAGTGTGCCATAAATATATAAAAAAGAAGATGTGGTATGATTGCCAATCAGACAACTGTCCACAAGTGACCAAAATGACATAGACATTAACAACTATATGTCACCGTACGGCCTTCAACAATGAGCAAGGCCCATACTGCATAGTCAGCTATAAAAGGCCCCAATGTGACAATGTAAAACAATTCAAACGATAAAAATAAACGGCCTTATTTAAATACAAAAAATGAACGAAAAACAAATATGTAAGATAAAAACATACGACAACCACTGAATTACAGGCTCCTGGTAAGTCTTTTTTAAATTCTGGGTATTTATCAATTTTTATGATGTTGTTTTGTAATTTTATAAAAGATCAATATGTGAAAAATAAATAAAAATAATTTATTATATCGTATCTATAAATCCTGCAAGATTGGTGAAGTTTATTATAACAAATGCGAAACATAACATGTGAAAGCTATGACAGCTTTCACATGTTATGTTTCGCATTTGTTATAATAAACTTCACTAATCTTGCAGGATTTATATAATAAATTATTTTTATTTATTTTTCACATATTAATCTTTTATAAAATTACAAAACAACATCATAAAAATTGATAAATGCCCATCTTCTCTTAAAGGTCCGTCACAGGTTTTTCATATCTCTATAAAAAACAATGTTTGTTTTTAATTTCTTTAAAAAAAAACAATGTTTGTTTTTAATTTCTTTAAAAAAAAATAGAATCGATGGGACCTAATGAAATTCTACACAGAAAGCGCGTACGCACCAAATTATATATGAGTGTCTGTTAATTCGTTGTTCTATACCGACACGCGTAAAGCGTACATGGTAGACACTTCACTGGATGACACGAAAGTTCAGGGGAGGATATGTCATCCCACCTGGAGCGTGAAAATTCTCCAACACCCAAGCCAATAATCAAATATATTTAGAGTTTATGTATTCAATATCGACATGTAAAACACATAATAAATTGAGTGTTATACACATTCTTGCGTAAGAAAGCTAATATAAATTAATGTTATAAAAGTAATATTATTTTAATATAGACTTTGGCCCAAGTGCACATGGAAATGCTTTGTAACTTATATACGGAATATATATCTTCATTTCTCAACAAACTAAAGTTGCTGCCGTTCAGATTCTACTTGTTACCTGTAAAGGTTAGTCAGAAACATTATAGTTAACTTAGGGAAATCAGTATGCAAATTCCATGGCTTCAGTCCTTTTGTGCCCATTGCTATTTAAGATATATCATTTCCGCCAATATTTGATTTATTAGATTACCTTTGCTATAATTGGCACAACTTTTTTCTGAGTTTTGGGTCTATCGCCGGGGACAGAGATGCAAATAAATGCTGTAGAAAAGGTTTTTTCGACGGAATTTATGCTTGTTCACACAAAAAACATCCTCATCGATTTGATCCTGCCACAATCGACAGTTTTATGAAAAGGTGTCTATAATTTAAAACTTTATACAAATATCTCGAAGCTCAATACTATAATTCAAGTAAAATAAAAACATTTATATAAGAAGCATACAATCATAAATTATGCATCTTTATTGAACTTTTAAATACATCGATGTAACTTACTGACAATTCAAATAAACCGATATTGCTTTTTACCTTCTCTAACAAAGAGTTCCATTTCTTTTGTTTAATTTCAACAAGGTTTCCGCCTGTATGTTTATGCAATAAATGGGCCTAAAAGAATAGTGGACAAATAAGCTGGTTTTGAACAACATAGTCAATACTGCTATCCTTTAATTGATAAGCAGCGCGCGATTGCCGTTTTAATTAAATATGCTATCACATTCGGATGCTATAAGTTATAATTGCTGATTGTACATTCAAGTGTTGTTTGAAGATGGGCTCGTCTTAAAGAAATTAAAGTTAATAAAAATGTATATAATACAAAACCTCCATTGAATAATTCGCAGTACATATGGAACAATCAACGTAAGTACCAGACATAACTACAGATCTTAAATTAACAATAACAATTCCAAATGTATTTAACAGTATTAAAAAGACAACGAACCTGTAGAGAACACGTTTCCGTTTTAAGAAACCTTAAGTTTTTAATCTCAAAAGGTCGTCTAACAAGAAGGTTGTTTTTCTCTGCATCCTTTTACAATGTTTCCGAACGCCAGTATTTATATTATATAATTGTATTTCGTGCACTTTGAAAATAAAATAAAATATTGTTTAAACTTATATTCTATTTCTACACTACGACATAGCCAGTGTGGAGAGACAGTGCTTTAAATGCCAGGATAAAAGAAGGTATCATTGTTATAATAAAAATTATACCGAATAATTCAGTCGTGATATTCCGCTGATCTTCTTTTACTACATTAACCCTCGCAAGTAGCAGAGATCGCGATTACGGGGATCAGAGGGACTCAATTATTCTGGTCAAATAAAAATGGGTTATTTTTATAATAAAAAAAATGACGCATACGTATACTTAAAATATTTGGGCAATTGATACTAGATATTTGCACTGTGCGTATTCCTGTGTGACCTGTGTGTTTCTTAATTTAACATTGGCTAGAGGTAAAGGGGAGGGTTGAGATATCACAAAACACGTTTAACCCAACCGCATGTTTGCGCCTGTCCTAAGTTATGAGCTTCTGGCCTTTTGTTAGTCTTGCATGTTTTTTTTTAATTTAGGTCATTTATATGTTTTTTTAGTTTGGTGTGTCTTTCATTTTCATTGAACTAGTACTCTTTTTTTAGGGGGCCAGCTGAAGCCCGCCTCCGGGTGCGGGCTTTTCTCGCTGTGTTGAAGAATTGTTGTTTGCCTTCGGCTACCTTCTGCACTTTGGTTGGGTTGTTGTTTCTTTGGTACATTCCCCATTTCCATTCTCGGTTTTATGAACGTTCTATAACGAGGAGTTTTGTGAATAATACTGCTCGCAGTTCTATAACGGTACATTTTCAATATTTAAAATACTTCATGATATAGTCAGAGTTTCTATCTCTTCAATTTTTAAACAGTAGTTGAACAAATATCAATTAGTGTCAAAGTTAAAAAAATAATTGTTTGTCATATGTTCTTGAAAAAGTCAATTTATTCGTTCATCTAATGTGCTGTCACATACGTCATTAATGAACCGTAACGATTGTAGGTATCAACAAACATCCAATCCTGTCGGGGATACGGCTATAATGTCCAAACAATAATACGATGATGAATTAATAAAATGTAGATTGTTTTTCGTAACTCCCTAACTATATAATTAGATATATTGACAATTGAAATTAATATAGACACGCAGGTTCATTTTTTTTTAATTTGCAAACCATTGCACGGTTCAGCAAAATATTTATTTAAGAAAATTCGATTCTTCTTAAAATAAAGTCAAAACTTTACCCCTTCCGTTAACATTCGAAACAATCGCGCTAACAATAAACTCATCATAGATGCTAGGATTAAATTTTGTATTTACGCCAGACGCGCGTTTGTCTACAAAAGACTCATCAGTGACGTTCGAATCCAAAAAAAAATTTTTTTTTTTTTTAAAAAGGCCAAATAAAGTACGAAGTTGAAGAGCTTAGAGGATCAAAATTCCAAAAAGTTTTGCCAAATACAGCTAAGGTAATCTATTCCTGGGTAGAAAAAACCTTAGTAGTTCAACAAAAGACCATATGACGATCAAAACAATTCTTCAATCAAACTGAATTCGATTAACCTACTATGCTCAAGTTATCAAATTATAATATTCATTCAATATTAAAAAAAAAGTGAAAATCATGTTTGAAAATTAAAAAAAATACATCCTGTTTGATATCTCTGCAATCGAGTAATGAGGCGAAATTTTAATTAGAAATACAATCCGATATAATACATTATTCAAAAATTCCAAATAAATAACTTTTTGTACTAAACTCGAAGTAAGTGCTTTGGTATTTAAAACTGCAAAATTTCTTTTAACGATCAAATGTTACACAAACAATTTGAATTCTAGTGAAGTTTGGTTTCAATATCCAATAAATACGGATATTTACTAAAACACAAAATCTGTTAAAAGCCCAAAACTAGTTTTTATATATGTCATTATCTTTAGGTACAATTTGTGTAGTTTAGAAGACAAAAATTGATAACAGACAAACGTCATGACCACTATCTACTAGTGACGCACTTTTTAAAAGTGGTGATGACATGTGTCTGTTATCCATATAACGTATTAGCTGAGCGAAAGTCAATAATTCACTGTTTCGTATTTATTTTATATTTTGATTTTTTTTTAATATTGATCGTCAATTTATATATAACGGTAGTATTTGGATTTTTTTTTAAATATTGACCCACCGTTAATACATGCATATAAATAGTAACATAGCGTCCAATTCAAAAAACTGAAAAATCGAGTTAATATTTGTCTTTAATAGTGATACATACTTTTTTTTATAAATCCTTACGAATCATATTAATATCTGCAAATAAAATCTCCAATTTTTTATTATCATCAAAGGACAAAAAAATCACTATTACAATTTTTACTTTATCAAATAATCTTTTTTTCCAAAATCGTCATTTAATGGAAACGATACAATAAAACGGCAATTATCACAGACTCGCTCCTCTAAAAGTATTTTTTTAAATCTTTTTTTTCTTTTCTTCTTAATGATGCCACTTCACATCGAAATTTGACAAGAGAACTTTTGTGCAAATGGCTTGTAATTGCACAATAGGTTTCAGTTTCAAAACTGTTTTAAAAGGAATTATATGTTCAAAGTTTGTTGCCATCTTTTCCAGACTGTAAATTGCATCATTGATCAACATATTTATTAAAAAATTAAGACATAATAATATTAACAACCGAGGCACTGCCACTATCAATATATTCTGTAATGTTATTCATAAATATAATACATTGCACTCAAAATATGTTTTCCTTACGAAAAAGTCCAATTTTTTGACACATTTGTGATTTCTACTTCAATTATCTGGGGTCGTGTCAATGAAAGTATCCTAGGATATGTCCTAAGATATGTCTTAGGACATTATTTAGGATGGTCTTATGACGTGTCTGAGATATGTCTTAGGATATAAAACAAAGCTATCTTAGGACAGTCCTAACTATGATGGTCCTAAGATCATCCTAGCACATGTATGCAATTGAAAAAAAAATATGTAGGGAATTCAATGACATATATTTTTATTCTTTTTCACTATATGTGTAAAGGAAGGCAGAAAGACACTTTTATGGAAAACAATTTGTTCAAAATAAAAGTTTAAACGTAATACTTATAGAACGTTATTATACACGACAAAAAATATAAATGAATTTCACACGACAACAAAGCTAAATAGTCACACAACTTTGTTTATAAATGAGATATTCGATTCGTGTTAGAATTTATGTTAGTATGTAAATTGTTTTGTCTTTGGGTCCACTCGATTTCATTGCAAATGTATTGAATAAGGATTAAGTAAAAGGAAGTCATTTTCCCCCACATTTAAATTAACGTAGCACCGTTTGGTTAGGTGCAAAACATGTTACTCATGATGATAGTATTTTTTAAACAAAAAGGACAGCCCCATTTATTCCATATAAATGTATGAGCGTAACGATATGACTTCGTCAAACATAGTTTTTGGAGATTCTCTCTTGATGTCCATTTCATATATATAGAGAGTTGTGTACAGAAAAGCATTTCACCAAATGACTTGTTCGCAATATCTCAATGTAAGTTCTAGCACACCCACACAAATGTCTTGTGATATGCTTATTATTCCCAAAACGTAAACTTAATACTATGAACGCTTTTATTTTTATATCTGGAAGCATTTTAAATAACGCTCTTTTTTATATCTGAAAGTATTTTAAAATATTAAATTTGTCTACAAATTGAAAATAATGTAACACAATTGAATCTTTAAGCAATATTGAAAAAAAATGTGTAATTATTTTATTTTTTATAACATTATACTAGTTTATTATTGTATTAGTATTTTTATTAATGAATTTATGCCATATTTGTTGTTTTTATTTCGTTTTAGGACATCGTAACTTTTAGGACTATCCTAAGACACCTATTTATATATCCTAACTTTAGGACCAAATTTAGGACATATCTTATTTTAGGACACATTCGTTAATCTGACTTAGGACTAAGACGTGCCCTAAGACCATCCTAAGACATGTCCTAAGACCATCCTAAGACATGTCCTAGTCCTAGGACAGCTTCGTTGACACGGCCCCTGGGGTGTATATCTTTAAAATTTAATCCATTTCTTTGTCGATAAGAAAAAAAACCTTCAGAAATGATACATGATTTTTCTTATGTTAACCAGACTAAAAGGATCCCATGGGAAATAAGCGTGTAAGCGTTCATGGGTCATTCTTGAGTTAATTAAGTCATTAGATGTACCTAAAGTCACAATCATTACTCTATTTTACGGTTGTATTTATCTAAGATTCTAAATCTTATATGCATTAATAATTTGAATATTTTGCCTTTACCTGAATAAAATTATCTTTTTTATTTAGTATCATTAAGTCGAACGACTTAAGTTAAAAGATAAATCAATTCATATATAATTCAAAATTAAAATCTTCTTGTATATAAATAAAAATGCTCGTTAGGAGTCCAAACCGAATTACATTAACATAATTTCTATAGGTGTCAAATTTATTATATTCATTTGTTACATTTGTTTTGAAAAAAATCGTGTTTGAAAGTTTAAAATATATACACTGTTTAATATATCTGCAATGAATTAATGTAGCGGAAATTTTAATAAGAAATAATAATCAGATGTAATATATATTTTTTTCCAATTTTTAACAATTGTTCCAAATAAATATATAACTTTTCAACAGTAGCCATCTCTTCGCAAGTGTTTTGGTATAGTGAAAATTTGGGTGTTTGGTTTTAAGGTAGGAAGTAATTTTTCACTTAATATATTATCATGAACAATAAATTAATACATTAATAACAAAAATATAAATATTAAAGTTATTTCGAGTAATACGTATAAATGAAAATGATAATATCATGACAGTTCAAGAGCAAAATAGTTTATATCATGAGCCGTCGATATTACACGTGCTTACATTAATTTATATGATATTGTTCAATTGACAATTGTATACGGATGCAGATTTTGTTACATGGACGTAACAAAGTCGTTTGAATGAATCTAAGACGGAATTACTAAAAAAAAAAGAATATCAGACTATCCAGTCAATTCACAAAATGTTAATTATGAGTTTACTAATAACAATTACAAATTTCTAAGTTTTAATAACATAGTTTTAATAACATAGTTTTAATAGTTTTAATAGTTTTAATAACATAGTTTTAATAAGCATATAAATCATTTTTTGATAACTTGGATATCGAGTATAATGAAAAGGAATATGTTTATTTCACATTTACATACGACTTTCAAAAAGATAATATAACTCAGTAAATACCATAACGACATGTGTGACGTATTCTTTTTTTCTTTTGGAATGTTTCTCCATCTTCCCGTTCCTATAGTACGGTGACCAAGTAAGAAAAAGTCGCTTATTTAAGGAGTTTAGTCGTCATTCGGACTATATGGCTTTAAATCACAGTATCGGTAGTTCAAACGTTACACTTAACATTTTGACTTGTCGTCAAAAATCGTACGGTGCAATTTTTGTTAAATGGGCTTCGAAGTTCGTTCCCTTACTTTAAAGAAAAAATAACTTTCAAAAGGTTTTAGGGCTACATTCTAAAAGAACATTCGTGATATGCTTTTTGTTATTATATACATTGTTGTAACACCTTATTTTAACAATTTCAAACAAAGTTTAGCAAAATTAATCCGTTATTGAAGAGTTTTTTTTTTGTTAAAATTGAACACTACGAATAATTTGCATTTAATAGAGTACGTTTCAATTCATTTTTCTTCATTTATTTTTACGCAAAATGTAAAATAATCAACATTTATATGATATTTCAAACCTTTATAAAACAACAATTTCAAAATCATTTATCTCAGAAGTATTATTTCGACTTGTGCATTGAAACAAAATATACACTACAAAATGAAGATACAGGTTTTCCTCTTGAAATTCGACAAAAATATTGAACCGGACCGATACATTTTTTTAAATTTATAAATGCTATTTCGTATCACAACGATTTTTCATTGCTAAAATTTGTTCAATACGATCTTTTTTGTTTGTTCATGGTACCATTTCGTGTTCGTTATCGTGTTTTTTTATGTATTTTTAAAAGATTTCTTATTTTCGTATGTTTATTTGATATGGATTTTTTTCTTTTTATATATTTCAAAAAATAACAACCAAGTCTGAATTTGGACATGTAGTTATCTGGAAAATGTTTGAATTAGGAAGTCCTTTGCGATTAGGTCCTAGTGGTTAAAAAAGGCAACACATGTGTTTTAATTTGAAAAATGTATCGTGTGCAAGAGAAGAAGTACTGAATCACTTCATTTACTGTAAAGAGTTAACGTTGCCTCTTAAGTTCTGTTGAAAGACTTAATGATGGAATCTGCCAGCAATGTGTTGAAGAGTATGAGTCGTTTGTTGAGGTGGTATGACATTGCTTAAATGTATTGATGATTAAAAAAAAAAAAAGGAAAAATAATTGGCGACCTTGCAGCGACTATTAAAAAAAATATTATCCAATGCTTTTCTCTAGCGCACACAGTAGCAGCCATTTTTTTTACCGCTACGACATGAAAAACTAAAAAAAGTTGTCTGCTGGAAAGGAAAGCCACACAAAGACTACAGCTTCCACCAAAGTGTATCAGCTTATTGAAGGAAGAATGATTCCTGACTGGAAGAAGTTTCTTTCTGTTAAAGAAAACCAACAGGCTCTCCCTAGTTTCTTTTGTTGTTTTTCTTCTCCAAAACTATGACATATCCCCTATGATTCCACCTTACAGTGAACTTTACTTAGCCGGAACGTTTGTAAATCCAAAATTGTCGAAGTCATTTCAAACAATAAAGTTAATGGCTGTCGTAACTTGGTTAGCAATCAACAAGGGCCAATACTCGTATGATAATTAATGCCTTATACTTTGACATGAAGTTAACAGAAATGAGAAAGAGCGACAGAATAATTATACGGACCTCTGATACGGGTTTGATTGTTCTGTGTGTTCACTACTACAAACAGATGACACATACAGGCGAGTTGTAGGTGCAGATGGGGAACATTAGCAGTGTAAAGAATAGTTGAAGATTTTTACCCGTCACCAACTTTGTGCTTGCTTTCCCCAAAAAATTTATAAACTGCCTCCTGCTGTACATACTCTTACCGGATGCGACACAACTTCGTCTCTGTGAGAAAATAGTCTACAAGATTTTGAAGGACACGCATGACTATTATAGTTACAGAGCTTTGGGAGTACTGACGAAGATGAAGCCCTTGTTTGTGCAAGAATATAGTTTCGAAAATGTATGATCTGAAGAATCTCTATAAATCATGATGTGAATAAAATGCGTGTCAAGCTTGCCACCAGTGAAGATGTAGGTTTATAGTCAGATTACCTCTCTGTGAATCGGCAATTTTGACCGCATCGCACATTGCTAAAAACCCTGTTCCGTCACCCTTAAAATACGGTTGGCGAAAATTAACTTATTCATTACACCCCGTTCATTTTGAAGGGCACATGTCAGCAGAATTCTTGCAGGATCTTGTGTGTTCATGTAAGGGAAAGTTTCCATGTAAAAAGTGTTTGTTCATAACAAAACCTTACATGTACAGAGCTTTGCTCCTGTCAAGGGTCAGAATTATGTAGAAATTTGAAAAATCAAGGCCTACGAATATTTAAAAAATTACCGTAGATATGTATTCATCCTCGTGTAACCGTGTTCAAGTGTATTTTTTTTCATTTTTGGAACAAACTTTTTAAGCTTGAATTAAGTTTAGTGTCGATGGCTTCTTAGAATTCCTTGATGTATATATAGTATGTACAGTAAAAAATATATTTTTGAAAACGACATCAGATTGAGAAATGTCCGAAAGTCTAAAAATGAATACGGGACTCCTTGTCGAGTGAAATTCAATCTCGGTTATACGAAATATGAATAACAGTTGACACATACAACACAAAATTTAGGATATATACAAGAAACTTCTCCCCATAAGTTTGTTAAGCTCCTGATTCATGTGATTATGCTTCAGTAAGCTTAATATATAGATACACTTTTGTCTAAAATATATATCCCAAAAGTACGAGGCAAGTCAACCATTTCGCATGCAACTGAATTTCAACACTTGCGCAGAGAGCTCACAACAGTGAACTGCCTTAATACATTAGAAAAATGTCGGATTGCATTATACTCATATAATCAAGTTATGGTTGATAAATATTTTAATTATAAATTGCCACTTTATTTTCACAATTCAGTGAAATATATAATGCAAGAGACGAAATGCATTATGCAAAGCAACTTCACTAAAACAAAAGTGTCACAAAATTGTTCACGATTAATTGATAAGATTAGAATGTTCAGTGACAAATATTTCATCGATATTAAGAACGAGATTTTTTTTTCCAATTTTTATTAGTTTTCTGTTCTTTTTTCTTCTTCCAAATTTCTGTTTTTCTTTTTATGTTTTATCGCTGAACTTTTTTCTTTCTCTTTTCATTTACCGATTTTATTGCACCATTATGTTTTTGTCCTTTAATCTTCATTCTGTAAGCCCCATCCACATCATCATAAATTTTAACGATGTCCATATATAAGATTTAAAAAAAATCTGAATTAAAATATGATTCGCCGGAACGGTCAGGCGTAACGTATTATATAAATCATATAAAAATTTATAAATAGCGTAAACGAATTCACTATGACATATTTAAAGTACATTTTTCTATAGTTCATTGTAACGCTCTTAAGAGATAACGTATCTCTGATTCAAATATGAATTAACTAGAAATAAAACCTCATTTATCTTATCAAATATCTGGTTATTGAAAAAAAGAAATCAATAAAAAAAACTACATGACTAAAGTTTTGTATTATTTCAATTTAGGTACAGTATACAGATTTTATTAACTGATGTTGGTAAGATTTTGAATGGAGTAGTAAAAGCGATAAAATTATCAAATTTTTAAATCATATCCCCATATGAATTTTAAAGATTATTTTAAATAACATATGATTACTATGTAACAGAAAAGAAAAAGGTCCCACGCCCCCGAAGTACCAGTTTGTTCTAATTCCCGTCAGGGCAAAGTGACATCCAACATGTATCTTGAGAGAGAAAAAATATGAAGATTTATACGAACATATCAGTGAAAGTCTATCTTCCCTGGTTACAGGAACTGTAATACTATTGTACTGTTATTTATTTTCACACATGTGTGAAACAAACAAAAAATACATTATTATATAAATGTTATTTTTACTGTAGCTATGTACTACAGTCTATGAGAATAAAACCATTCATTCTATTTCTAATTATATCCTTTGAAAATTGTAATTTTTAATAATGATTTCTCAAAATAATAAATCAATGAAATCTGATACCCATGCAATCATACGAACTTTTTCAAAATCCTATATAGTCAACTCTTTATTTTGAAAATCTTTGTTTTTGTCCTTTTGATTACGTGATGTTGATCACAGATAATTGATGGTCTCTGTGGCATTTATTCAAAACATTTTTGTTTTTGTGTTGTTATGGCGGGTTGACGTATATACACCATATATCTCCTTTGTTCATATTAACATGTAACTAGAAGATCATCATTAAAAACTTTCTTCTTACTTTCACTTGGATTTCGCGGGCAGTACGGATCGATAACGGTCTCCAAATTTCGATATTATTTCAAAATTTGGAATTTTCTGTTGAAAAAAGATTGTTTCAAGAACTAATTTAGTAAGTACAAAACACTACATTGATACGTCATATCCCAAATATTTCCGACTTTGTATGGTTTCAGAGAAGTTGCAGCTCAATGAAATCGGTCTCCCTTGAGAATGTTTAAAAGTATAGATGCACACAAATTATGAAATAATTTGCTTACTTTGCTTACTTTGCTTGCTTACGAAAAAAAACAAAAGCATTTTGTTTTTTTGTATCCACGTATGTGAACTATGCGATGTTTGTTACCATTAAAAAGTTTAAACCCGCTGCAAATGTTTGCACCTGTCCTGAGTCAGGAATCTGATGTTTAGTAGTTGTCGTGTGTTGATGTGGTTCATGAAATAATTTGCTTACTTTGCTTACTTTGCTTACTTTGCTTGCTTACGAAAAAAAACAAAAGCATTTTGTTTTTTTGTATCCACGTATGTGAACTATGCGATGTTTGTTACCATTAAAAAGTTTAAACCCGCTGCAAATGTTTGCACCTGTCCTAAGTCAGGAATCTGATGTTTAGTAGTTGTCGTGTGTTGATGTGGTTCATAAGTGTTTTTCGTTTCTCGTTTTTTAATAGATTAAACCGTTGATTTTCCCGTTTGAATGGGGTTTTTTTTGGGCCCTTTAGAGCTTTCTGTTCGGCGTGAGCCTAGGCTCTGTGTTGAAGACTGTACCCTGACCTATAATGGTTTACTTTTATAAATTGCGACTTGAATGGAGAGTTGTCTCATTGACACTCAGATCACATCTTCTTATATCTATTGATGATCCTGCACAGCATGTTGGTTTTTTTTTTTATTCTGGCATGTTAAAAATTTTATTTCACAAGATTTAATTTGATCGAACAAATGAGCAAAACAATACATGTACGACGTGCTTGCATGCATGTTAAGTTTTACATAATACTAACAACAAAGGTATATGATTTCCTATAATATTGATGATTTGTCTGACCTTGAACTTAAAAATCATGACATTGAACTCATCGAACTAACTTACGCATTATGTAATCAAAAACAGTAAGGAAGATTTGTTCATATTTTATTTTATGGTGAATTTGATTTATGAAATCAGTAAATATGAGGAAAAATCAGAACATCCGTTCACTATCAAGTGTATTTTAATACATCACCATTTAAGAGCAATGCCAATTTTGATGATGTATGCTTTAGTGGTTTATAAGTAAAATTTAAAGAAAAACGCAAAAGAAAAATAAAACAAGAAAGAGGACTTGAGTCAATTTATACGTCAAAACAACAGAAAACTGCTACAACTAAAGAAAAAATGTTACTAAATGTTACTGAAAGTAAGTTCAGCACTATATATAGCATTTGAAAAATAATCTTTTTTAACATCGGAAAAGGTATTTCTTTCAAGACTTCATGAAGCAACATCGTTTACTAAGTATATAAATATATATGTTATCTTGATTAAAAAAAACCAGGATTAATAAAACATGATAGAAACGTCAGTATACGGGTTTATTTACGCTAATACATACGCTGTACGTATAAGAATTAGGGGAGTGACACGAGTGTGATCATTTCAAAAATCTCGCTTATTGTATTGTTTTCAAACTTCTCACTTGTTTTCATCTCTTTCCAAGATTTCACATGTTCATCCTCGCGTCCTACATTCCAAATCGTGCCATCCGGCTCCAGTATCTAAAAAAACATTTCAAATCAACATAATAACTACAAACTCAAGTTTTTTTTTGGAAAAGTGTTTCTCTGATATAAGGAGGTGAGGAATGATTGCTTGTTAGAGACAACTATTCACTGGAGTCCAAATAATTTGAATGTAAGAAACTATAGACCACTGTAGCATGTGTACGACCTTCATCAATAGGCAAAAACCATGGTACCGTCTAGTCCAGATATAAACGGCAAGATGTATAGCAAAACTATATACAAAGACACATATGACCGACATCAACCAACGACAACCATTGCATTACATGCTCCTGACTTGTGACAGGCACACACTGAGTGTGGCAGGGTGAAACATGTTTGTAAACACTTAACCTTCACCTTGCCATGTTGGTGGTGCATCAGTACAACATTAAGATGGTTTGACTGATCAAATTGGTACTAAGCACACAAAAAAGACTAACAAATAGACAAAGGTTAAGTCAGATGTACTAAATCACGTATTTGTTTATGAACAGATCATATTTTATAATTTTAATTCATACTATTTGTTTACTATTTAAAATAACAAAATCAGGAATAAAATACGTTACCAATGTCATCGCAACATTCCAAATATTTCGGTTAAGATCTTGATCGAACCCGTTTAAAGTATTTCAAGCATTTAAATGGAAGCTGAGAACTTTGACGTGTATCCGAATTTTAACCTTTTGTACTAAATCTACCATTAAATTTAAAAAATGCAATTAAATCTAATCAATTTAACAAACAATTGGTCATTTATCATTCCGCATCTGATGAAGTGAAATATTATAGATTTTCGTCTTCGCAAATATATCTGATTCCGGTGGGACACTTAATGAATTTCTGGACATAAATTTAATAGAGAGATGAAATATTGTCCCTTTTCGTCACATGAATGCATGTAGAAGTTATTTTTTTATTTTTCGAATTATTTTGGATATTTTCGCACATGGTTTTCAGTTAAGGTAGGTCTAATTTAATGTATCTAAATTAAAATAATAATTCGTTTCAAATATTTTATATAACACGAGGATTTTATAAATGATATGTTAAATTGTATATAGTTGATATGCAATAACTACACTTCCTCTGCATGAAGAATTTATAAAAATTTCACATTTTCACGAATGAAATCTAGCAAAATTGTTTAAAAGTTAAACCTAACAAATAAAATAAGAAAACATTACAAGATTGCGTAATACCAACTTCAGCGAAAAAAGAGAATCAGTCAAAACAAACATTTTACATGTAATTTGTATTTGCTATTATCATTATGACTTTGCACATAAATGGTTCTGCATTGCCTATGATTAAATTGAATTCTTTGACCATCAGTTTTCGAATTTAACTAAGATTTCAACTCCCTCGAGTAAAGTTGAACATACATGTATATTTTGCGATTTTATAAGAAGGGTCGCGATTATTGAGGGTCCCTACATATGAATACGACTTTTGCTTTCAAAAACATCTTTTCAGTGTTGATGCTTTCCTCGCCCTCTAGTAAAGTTGAACATACATTTATGTTTTTTTACTTTATTTAGAGGGTCGTGATCGAATATGAATTTCTCTACACTAATAAAAACGACGTTTGCTTTCAAAACCTCGGGATTGTGTGATTATTTTCATTATAAAGCAACATCACTAGGAATGTAGTAAGAAACCACGGTCTCCTGCTACCTTTCTAAAGCAACAATCACACCCCCCCCCCCCCCAAACCAGTCATCTTGTACCTTCATTGACAGCAAAGTCTAATGCTATCAAGTCTCCGTGCTCCCTCTAAAACTAAGTCAAACTATCTATTTTAAAATAAAGAGGTAAATTTCGCTGACACCCTCCAAAACTAACACTATACATAAATGTTAACATTTAAAAGTAACAACCTGTTGGCAATGGGATCGATTAAGAGTAAATCAAATTAAAAATGTCCATGATGTTCAGCTGTTTTAATTCTTTTCCTCTAATCAAAATTATAACAGATAGTCTGCTGATAATATTACTAATTGTAGTCCGTTTTCCTTTCTTGCTTATTTTGCCTCCCGTTTGGTATTTACAATATTTTCATTTTCCTATCGGAGACTTTGTAGCCCTTTAGAAAAAACAAATATAGGTAATTCATTATGAATTCTAAAATACGTATACTTTTACTTGTATATAAAACTGTGTGCCTATCCTTATTTTCAAAGTTTTAGATCCATCACTAAGTTTCTTGTAACATAATCTCTTTTTGGCATTTTTTTATTACGTAATTAATGAAAGCTTAACTCTGATGCGTTTCATACCAATGAATACGGAGCTAAAAGTTAGGTAATTTTACCTGCAATAAATGCATGTTTGTTGAAATATAATTAATTATTAATTTGTACTTAAGCGTTGCTTTTTAATGTTGTCATTTTCGATTTTTACGGTAAAACTCTTGATATTTACAATAAAATATTTGTAATTATCAATATAACATCCTTAACTACTACTCGCATTACAAATATAGAAATTGAATTTGAAGTAATTAAATCGAGATAAGATTTTTTAAAAGTTGAATCCGTACTTAATTTTTTTTTTTAATTTTTTTTCTGCGTAGTTCTACCTATTCTTTACACAAGATTTTGTTTTTATTTGTTTTGATTTTTGATACATTTTACTATGGGTAACCGTATGATTTATACTTATATCTATATAATTAAAATTTTCTTCATTGTTAAAATTTGGACAGACACAATAAGGACCTGTTTGCATCATCCTAAATAACAAAGAATTTAAACTTTGATACTAAACTAAATTAAAAAATAAATCCTTTGAATATAATGATGAATTAAGTCGAACCAGGTTATTTAAAAAATAACCTATCGTTTTCTTTTTAACGGTAAAAATGAATAATGCTTTTGTATGTGCTTACGATCTCTGACGCTTCATCGCAAACAATAAATGTTTCACGGGGTCCAAAAATTTATGTCATTAGCGTGTTAAAACGAAATATACCGTTATTATCCATTGGCCGTCACGGATGTGAATGCACTATGCTGAAACTGTAGAAGCTAAATCAGCTTTTTGGAAAATGTAACATTCCGTTTATAAATTTTAAAATTATTAAGATATTCACTCACTCAGGCAAAGTTGACCTTTGATGGAATTGGCTTTTTATATGTTCTTTTTTTGTCATATAACTCTTCAACTGTTTTGGTTCTTATACATCCTTGGATTTCAAATATTCGGTATTGAGTTTTCTCGTGGGAATAAATCCAGAAAAACGCTTCGGACGCATGGAATTTATAAAGAACTGTTTTCAGTTTTCTGCAAAATTACTTTGTTCTATTTTTTTTTATTTATATGTATATATAAGAATTTAGAAGGAACATGTTTCACTTCTATGTATGTAGGGTTTGGTATAAAAAAAAATATATTCAGGCGAAGAAAAACAATTAAACAATGTAAATATTTTAATTATGCTGAGTTCACACGTAATTCGAATTCGATTCCCATTAACTGATTCGAATTAGTTTAATTCGCATTCGAAACGTTTTACGTCCTAGCGTCAATTCTAATTCGAATTACTATGCGCGTCAAATTCGCTTTACTGTTCAAACGACGTTAACTTTTAATTCGCATTCACAAAAGCAAAGCGTATTTCTAATGAGAATTGGATAATTCGAATATGCCAATTCGAATCAATTCGAATTAAAAAAAAAGAAGAGTTTGTGAACGCGATTAACGAATTCGATTCGCATTTGATTCGAAATTCTATTCCAATTAAATGTCCGTGTGAACGAGGCATAAGATTCTTATAGATTTCAATGTATATATCTGTAGATTTTAGAATTAAGTAGGCGTTAACATTGCAGAAATCATTTCTATTATGATTTTCCATCGATTTGAACTCAGAGCACTTACATAGAGTAGTCAGTTTCTATATGAATTTATTGGAAAAAGATTTCGAAATCTTCAACACTGATTTTTAAAAGTTAATTTTTTAATCTTTTTACTCTTATTTCTTTTTGTGTTTTTTGTTTTATCCATCATTTATTGCTCTGTAAAACAGCAAACACTCATACAAAAAATTACACACACAAACAAAAAACACAAAATAAAAACGCCATGCAGACGACAGTAAAGATACATAGAAAGATTCTCAACGAACAGCCGACGCTGAAAATTTTCATGAATGTATAGACTCTACTCCCGCTGTGAACAGATATACTACATTCCCATGTTCAGTATTTCAGGTGATATTATTTTGTGGGTTGTCGTCTTTGATATCATCGCATCTCCTCATTTCAACATTGACTGCTCTCTCTAATTTCTTTGTTAGTTTCTGTAAGATATAAAATAATTGCTGCTGTCATTAACAGATAAAAAAAACTTTGCTTGCTTATAAAGGGAATCACTGAAGCGGGCCCCCTTTTAGGCAGTCAGTGGCCCCCCACTTATGAAAATTTCTAGATCCGCCAGTGTTAGTTAGTAGAAGCTGTTGATTTCGCACTTTACCCCTACCCTTTTCCTGTGCAAACGTGGTAAACCTGGTTTATTTATTAGATTAAATTGGCTTAGAAGTTGCTTTCAGTAATTCCAAAGAAACTTTTTGCTTTTTGGTATTTGCATTTTGCTGTGGTTTACGCTGATATATGACGAGTTAAGCTCTTTCCAACTGACTTTTACAGTTTGTTTTTACGTTGTACCGACAGCTATTACACTCCACACTCGATTATGCAATTTTTAAGTAAAGACAGTATTTTAGTTGAAAAGTTGCCGCCGTCAATTGACGATTTGGCTGTCGTAATTGTAGTTTTACTGGCGACGCATAACGGGAACAGAAACACTGATATTTGCGTCCGTCAAAAACAATTATCGTGGGCAACTCTTCAACTACAGCACTGTAATTCTGATTCTAATGAATTAAAAAAAATTGTTAATTCTTGAAAATTAAAATTCCGTGAAACTTCATGGGGCATAGACGTCATGGCTGAAGTGACGTTATGTAAAAGAGCACTTGCATATGCACTGAAGGTTATTACGTTACTTCTACGATTCAGATTTGGATAAAATTTCACCAAAATGACGTTTTTGAGGTAGGTGTTGTATTGTTTTCGATAATATTGTAGTAATCAAACATTTGTTGATTCAAGTATTCAAAATGGTGGGCCACTCATAAGTTAAAACATGTCGACTTTGGATTTGATGGTACCTTTTAGTCTATTTAAAAGAAATGTTACATTAAAAGTGTATGAGAATTGTATTTAGGATTATTCATTTATAGATAAACTCACCATAGATACCAAACTTTATGTTTTCAACACCAGACGCAAAAGACTCACCAGTGACGCTCGAATATAAAAACTAAAAGGCCAAAAAATTACGAAGTTGGTGAGCATTGAAGACCCAAAATTCCGAAGGGTTTTGTCAAATTCACCTAAGGTAATCTATTTCTTGGGTAGAAAAATCCTTAGTTTTTAGTAAAATATAATTTTTTGTAAAAATTTTATTTAAAATTATGACCATATCAATGATAATTCATGTCAATACACAAGTGCTGACTTCTGGGTTGGATAACCTCGGAGAGGAAAACTACACTAGCAGTGGCATCGTTCCATTTGTTTCAAATAAACTCGTCATAGATAACAGGCATAACATTATGTACGCCAGACACGACATTTGTCTTCAAAAGATCTAATCTTCTGTTTTCTCGTTTGAATTGCTTCTCTTTTTATCATCTCGGAACCTTTTATAGCATACTATACGATATATGTTTTGCTGATTGTCGAAGGCTGTACAGGGACCTATAGGTGTTTTTATCCTTGCTCTGTGTTCTCTTGTGAATAGTTGTATCATTTTTAATCATATCATATCGTCTTAGTTTTATAACTCAATCATATTGCAAGACCTTCATGCAAGATAAAATAGACATTAGGCCGAACGGTGACATGCGGTTGTTTTAAATTTCTGTGTTATTTTGGACTCTTGTAGAGAGTTGTCTCATTGGCAATCATACCACATCTCCTTATTTTTATAGTAACGGAACGGCCAAATAACTATGATAAGTTGACACACAAAAAAGAAGAGAAGATACCAGGGGGAAAAAGTTTTCTTGTTTGACTTGTTTTACATTTGTCATTTCGGGGCTTATAACTGAGTACGCGGTATGGGCTTTGCTCATTGTCGAAAGCCCTACGGTGACCTATTGTTTATTTATGTATCATTTGGTCTTTTGTGAAGAGTTGTCTCATTGGCAATCACACCACATTTTCTTTTTTATATTCAAAAAACGTACCCCATTAAAACTGGGGCCAAACGTAGATGCTCCTTAAGGGTAAACAGTTTAAAGACGAGCAAGGTATTACAACTTGGGCATACGTATGGTGCTACAAGAGGATTACAATTATACATTAGTAATTCCTGCGTAAAATGTATCACCCATCAGAAAGAAAGAATAACACGACACCAAATATACATAATACAAAGAATATTTTAGATATTAAAGCAATTATGGTTCAAAAACATTACCTACAACTCATATCTATACTATTAAACGAGAAGACCTCATTTTGTGTGTCGCTTCTCTTCCTGACACAATAAATTAATCATCTGTATATGCCCGCGATTTCACGGGTGTGTTCTAGTGTTCTTTGAAATATGAATGCAAATTTGAATTGTTATATAACGTCAATTTGTTACAGTCTTTTTAAAAGCTTGTTATTTTGAAATGTCTGCTTGCCGGTCGGTCGGTCGGTCGGTCGGCTGATGACTTCAATTTCCTCAATTTTCTTTATTCAACTTCATTTAAGTTGTCTTTTTTTAAATAATTTTTCACATGTGTTTACTTTCAGTAATTTACAGATGAATGGCGAAGACGTTTCTTAGATTACTACACCCATCATGTCGAACATATTGGGTAAAACATTGTAAGTAGTAAAAACAATATCTCTAAAATCGTTAATGCCAATCTTACATTGACACCTTTCTACTATGAATTCAAGATGTCTTTGAGTGGTTTCATCATGTTTTTGGTGGCTGTCTAATAGTAAATAGAAGGCAAAGTTTTATTTAGTTTGGGGATAGGGGTTAGGTTATTTGAAAATCATTTGTTCGAGTCTTAATTTCTTTGGAAAAAAATCAATCTCAAATGTAAAAAAATTAAATAATTAAATTGAGAATAGTGTTTTTCTTCTGAAAATTGATTTCATATTTTAATATATCTTGTATTTTTTTTCTTTAAAATTGAAAACAATAATCCGAGCCATAAACCTAACCAATATAAAGTCGAATGGTCGACGACTTCTCCATAAATCCAAGAAAACAAACTGTGTACTCACACCGATGGTTATACTACACCATTTTCTTTTTAAAAATTATCATAATGTCCTGCCTATCCAAATTCTAATTTGATACAGTAAAAAATAGTACAAGAGGTTTTGTCAATCATAGCATTAATTAAAAAAATGATATGATTGATTTCCAAATAGAATATACATAGATAATCATTCGTTTCAAAATCATCAGCTGTTAAAATAACACGTTATCAACTGGTTCATTTCAGATACAGTATGGACTCATCTCGTACTGATCATGTCGATGACGTGTAGTGTATCTACTGATACTACTACAGAATCATTCACCACAACTATAAAGTACTCAATATCGGAAGCCATCACTACAACTGTTGAACCTTCTACAACGGTAATTAATGCAACAACTGTTGTACCTACCACAACAGAAGATGCCCCTACAAATGTACAACATACTACAACAGACGCTGCCACGACAACTGTAGAAGCTACAACAACAGAATCTATCACTACAACTGTAGAAGCTACTACAACAGAAGCTGTCACTACAACTGTTGAACCTACAACAAGAGCTATCACTACAACTGTAGAACCTACTACAACAGAAGCTATCACTACAACTGTAGAACCTACAACAATAGAAGCTATCACTACAACTGTAGAGCCTACTACAACTGTAGAGCCTACTACAACTGTAGAACATACTACAACGGAAGCTGTCACTACAACTGTAGAGCCTACTACAACGGAAGCTGTCACTACAACTGTAGAACCTACAACAACAGAAGCTATCACTACAACTGTAAAACCTACTACCACAGAAGCTGTCACTACAACTGTTGAATCTACTACAACAGAAGCTGTCACTAAAACTGTAGAACCTACTACAACAGAAGCTATCACTGCTACTGTAGATTCTACAACAACAGAAGCTATCACTACAACTGTAGAACCTACAACAACAGACGCTGCCACTACAACTGTAGAACCTACTACAACAGAAGCTGCCACTACAACTGTAGAACCTACTACAACAAAAGCTATCACTACAACTGCTGAACCTACAACAACAGAAGCTATCACTACAACTGTTGAACCTACTACAACGGAAGCTGTCACTACAACAGTAGAACCTACAACAACAGAAGCTATCACTACAACTGTTGAACCTACTACAACAGAAGCTGTCACTACAACAGTAGAACCTACAACAACGGAAACTGTCACTACAACTGTAGAACCTACTACAACAGAAGCTATCACTACAACTGTTGAACCTACAACAACAGAAGCTGCCACTACATCTGTAGAACCTACTACAACAGAATCTGTCACTACAACTGTAGAACCTACTACAACAGAATCTGTCACTACAACTGTAGAGCCTACTACAACAGAAGCTATCACTACAACTGTTGAACCTACAACAACAGAAGCTGCCACTACATCTGTAGAACCTACTACAACAGAATATGTCACTACAACTGTAGAACCTAATACAACAGAATCTGTCACTACAACTGTAGAACCTACTACAACAGAAGCTGTCACTACAACTGTTGAACCTACAACAACAGAAGCTTTCACTACAACTATAGAACCTACTACAACTTTTGGACCTACTACAACAGAGGCTGTCACTACAACTGTAGAACCTACAACAACGGAAACTATCACTACAACTGTTGAACCAACTACAACAGAAGCTGTCACTACAACTGTAGAACCTACTACAATAGAAGCTATCACTACAACTGTTGAGCCTACTACAACTGCTGAACCTACAACAACAGAAGCTATCACTACAACTGTTGAACCTACTACAACGGAAGCTGTCACTACAACAGTAGAACCTACAACAACAGAAGCTATCACTACAACTGTTGAACCTACTACAACGGAAGCTGTCACTACAACAGTAGAATCTACAACAACGGAAACTGTCACTACAACTGTTGAACCTACAACAAAAGAAGATTTCACTACAACTGTTGAACCTACAACAACAGAAGCTGCCACTACATCTGTAGAACCTACTACAATAGAATCTGTCACTACAACTGTAGAACCTACTACAACAGAATCTGTCACTACAACTGTAGAGCCTACTACAACAGAAGCTATCACTACAACTGTTGAACCTACAACAACAGAAGCTGCCACTACATCTGTAGAACCTACTACAACAGAATCTGTCACTACAACTGTAGAACCTACTACAACAGAATCTGTCACTACAACTGTAGAACCTACTACAACAGAAGTTGTCACTACAACTGTTGAACCTACAACAACAGAAGCTTTCACTACAACTATAGAACCTACTACAACTTTTGGACCTATTACAACAGAGGCTGTCACTACAACTGTAGAACCTACAACAACGGAAGCTATCACTACAACTGTTGAACCAACTACAACAGAAGCTGTCACTACAACTGTAGAACCTACTACAATAGAAGCTATCACTACAACTGTTGAGCCTACTACAACTGCTGAACCTACAACAACAGAAGCTATCACTACAACTGTTGAACCTACTACAACGGAAGCTGTCACTACAACAGTAGAACCTACAACAACAGAAGCTATCACTACAACTGTTGAACCTACTACAACGGAAGCTGTCACTACAACAGTAGAACCTACAACAACGGAAACTGTCACTACAACTGTTGAACCTACAACAACAGAAGATTTCACTACAACTGTAGAGCCTACTACAACAGAAGCTATCACTACAACTGTTGAACCTACAACAACAGAAGCTGCCACTACATCTGTAGAACCTACTACAACAGAATCTGTCACTACAACTGTAGAACCTACTACAACAGAATCTGTCACTACAACTGTAGAACCTACTACAACAGAAGTTGTCACTACAACTGTTGAACCTACAACAACAGAAGCTTTCACTACAACTATAGAACCTACTACAACTTTTGGACCTATTACAACAGAGGCTGTCACTACAACTGTAGAACCTACAACAACGGAAGCTATCACTACAACTGTTGAACCAACTACAACAGAAGCTGTCACTACAACTGTAGAACCTACTACAATAGAAGCTATCACTACAACTGTTGAGCCTACTACAACTGCTGAACCTACAACAACAGAAGCTATCACTACAACTGTTGAACCTACTACAACGGAAGCTGTCACTACAACAGTAGAACCTACAACAACAGAAGCTATCACTACAACTGTTGAACCTACTACAACGGAAGCTGTCACTACAACAGTAGAACCTACAACAACGGAAACTGTCACTACAACTGTTGAACCTACAACAACAGAAGATTTCACTACAACTGTAGAGCCTACTCCAACAGAAGCTATCACTACAACTGTTGAACCTACTACAGCGGAAGCTGTCACTACAACAGTAGAACCTACAACAACAGAAGCTTTCACTACATCTGTAGAACCAACTACAACAGAATCTGTCACTACAACTGTAGAACCTACTACAACAGAATCTGTCACTACAACTGTAGAACCTACTACAACAGAAGCTGTCAATACAACTGTTGAACCTACAACAACAGAAGATTTCACTACAACTGTAGAACCTACTACAACTGTTGAACCTACTACAACAGAGGCTGTCACTACAACTGTAGAACCTACAACAACGGAGGCTATCACTACAACTGTTGAACCAACTACAACAGAAGCTGCCACTACAACTGTAGAACCTACTACAACAGAAGCTGTCACTACAACTATTGAACCTACTACAACGGAAGCTGTCACTACAACTGTAGAACCTAAAACAACAGAAGCTATCACTACAACTGTAGAACCTACAACAACAGAAGCTGCCACTATAACTGTAGAACCTACTACAACAGAAGCTATCACTACAACTGTTGAACCTACAACAACAGAAGCTATCACTACAACTGTTGAACCTACTACAACGGAAGCTGTCACTACAACAGTAGAACCTACAACAACAGAAGCTATCACTACAACTGTTGAACCTACTACAACGGAAGCTGTCACTACAACAGTAGAATCTACAACAACGGAAACTGTCACTACAACTGTTGAACCTACAACAAAAGAAGATTTCACTACAACTGTTGAACCTACAACAACAGAAGCTGCCACTACATCTGTAGAACCTACTACAATAGAATCTGTCACTACAACTGTAGAACCTACTACAACAGAATCTGTCACTACAACTGTAGAGCCTACTACAACAGAAGCTATCACTACAACTGTTGAACCTACAACAACAGAAGCTGCCACTACATCTGTAGAACCTACTACAACAGAATCTGTCACTACAACTGTAGAACCTACTACAACAGAATCTGTCACTACAACTGTAGAACCTACTACAACAGAAGTTGTCACTACAACTGTTGAACCTACAACAACAGAAGCTTTCACTACAACTATAGAACCTACTACAAATTTTGGACCTATTACAACAGAGGCTGTCACTACAACTGTAGAACCTACAACAACGGAAGCTATCACTACAACTGTTGAACCAACTACAACAGAAGCTGTCACTACAACTGTAGAACCTACTACAATAGAAGCTATCACTACAACTGTTGAGCCTACTACAACTGCTGAACCTACAACAACAGAAGCTATCACTACAACTGTTGAACCTACTACAACGGAAGCTGTCACTACAACAGTAGAACCTACAACAACAGAAGCTATCACTACAACTGTTGAACCTACTACAACGGAAGCTGTCACTACAACAGTAGAACCTACAACAACGGAAACTGTCACTACAACTGTTGAACCTACAACAACAGAAGATTTCACTACAACTGTAGAGCCTACTACAACAGAAGCTATCACTACAACTGTTGAACCTACAACAACAGAAGCTGCCACTACATCTGTAGAACCTACTACAACAGAATCTGTCACTACAACTGTAGAACCTACTACAACAGAATCTGTCACTACAACTGTAGAACCTACTACAACAGAAGTTGTCACTACAACTGTTGAACCTACAACAACAGAAGCTTTCACTACAACTATAGAACCTACTACAACTTTTGGACCTATTACAACAGAGGCTGTCACTACAACTGTAGAACCTACAACAACGGAAGCTATCACTACAACTGTTGAACCAACTACAACAGAAGCTGTCACTACAACTGTAGAACCTACTACAATAGAAGCTATCACTACAACTGTTGAGCCTACTACAACTGCTGAACCTACAACAACAGAAGCTATCACTACAACTGTTGAACCTACTACAACGGAAGCTGTCACTACAACAGTAGAACCTACAACAACAGAAGCTATCACTACAACTGTTGAACCTACTACAACGGAAGCTGTCACTACAACAGTAGAACCTACAACAACGGAAACTGTCACTACAACTGTTGAACCTACAACAACAGAAGATTTCACTACAACTGTAGAGCCTACTCCAACAGAAGCTATCACTACAACTGTTGAACCTACTACAGCGGAACCTGTCACTACAACAGTAGAACCTACAACAACAGAAGCTTTCACTACATCTGTAGAACCAACTACAACAGAATCTGTCACTACAACTGTAGAACCTACTACAACAGAATCTGTCACTACAACTGTAGAACCTACTACAACAGAAGCTGTCAATACAACTGTTGAACCTACAACAACAGAAGATTTCACTACAACTGTAGAACCTACTACAACTGTTGAACCTACTACAACAGAGGCTGTCACTACAACTGTAGAACCTACAACAACGGAGGCTATCACTACAACTGTTGAACCAACTACAACAGAAGCTGCCACTACAACTGTAGAACCTACTACAACAGAAGCTGTCACTACAACTATTGAACCTACTACAACGGAAGCTGTCACTACAACTGTAGAACCTACAACAACAGAAGCTATCACTACAACTGTAGAACCTACAACAACAGAAGCTGCCACTATAACTGTAGAACCTACTACAACAGAAGCTATCACTACAACTGTTGAACCTACAACAACAGAAGCTATCACTACAACTGTTGAACCTACTACAACGGAAGCTGTCACTACAACAGTACAACCTACAACAACAGGAACTATCACTACAACTGTTGAGCCTACAACAACAGAAGCTATCACTACAACTGTTGAACCTACTACAACTGTAGAACCTGCAACAACAGAAGCTATCACTACAACTGTAGAACCTACAACAACAGAAGCTGCCACTACAACTGTAGAACCTACTACAACAGAAGCTATCACTACAACTGTAGAACCTACGACAACAGAAGATATCACTACAACTGTTGAACCTACTACAACAGAAGCTGTCACTACAACTGTTGAACCTACTACAACGGAAGCTGTCACTACAACTGTAGAACCTACTACAACAGAAGCTATCACTACAACTGAAGAACCTACAACAACAGAAGCTATCACTACAACTGTTGAACCTACTACAACGGAAACTGTCACTACAATAGTAGAACCTACAACAACAGAAACTATCACTACAACTGTTGAGCCTACTACAACGGAAGCTTTCACTACAACTGTAGAGCCTACTACAACAGAAGCTATCACTACAACTGTTGAACCTACAACAACAGAAGCTGCCACTACATCTGTAGAACCTACTACAACAGAATCTGTCACTACAACTGTAGAACATACTACAACAGAATCTGTCACTACAACTGTAGAATATACTACAACAGAAGCTGTCACTACAACTGTTGAACCTACAACATCAGAAGCTTTCACTACAACTATAGAACCTACTACAACTTTTGGACCTTCTACAACAGAGGCTGTCACTACAACTGTAGAACCTACAACAACAGAAGCTATCACTACAACTGTTGAACCAACTACAACAGAAGCTGTCACTACAACTGTAGAACCTACTTCAATAGAAGCTATCACTACAACTGTTGAGCCTACTACAACTGCTGAACCTACAACAACAGAAGCTATCACTACAACTGTTGAACCTACTACAACGGAAGCTGTCACTACAACAGTAGAACCTATAACAACAGAAGCTATCACTACAACTGTTGAACCTACTACAACGGAAGCTGTCACTACAACAGTAGAACCTACAACAATGGAAACTGTCACTACAACAGTTGAACCTACAACAACAGAAGATTTCACTACAACTGTAGAGCCTACTACAACAGAAGCTATCACTACAACTGTTGAACCTACTACAGCGGAAGCTGTCACTACAACAGTAGAACCTACAACAACAGTAGAACCTACAACAGAATCTGTCACTACAACTGTAGAACCTACTACAACAGAAGCTGTCACTACAACAGAAGCTGTCACTACAACTGTAGAACCTACTACAACAGAAGCTGTCACTACAACTGTTGAACCTACAACAACAGAAGCTTTCACTACAACTGTAGAACCTACTACAACTGTTGAACCTACTACAACAGAGGCTGTCACTACAACTGTAGAACCTACAACAACGGAAGCTATCACTACAACTGTTGAACCAACTACAACAGAAGCTGCCACTACAACTGTAGAACCTACTACAACCGAAGCTGTCACTACAACTATTGAACCTACTACAACAGAAACTGTCACTGCAACTGTAGAACCTACAACAACAGAAGCTATCACTACAACTGTAGAACCTACAACAACAGAAGCTGCCCCTACAACTGTAGAACCTACTACAACAGAAGCTATCACTACAACTGTTGAACCTACAACAACAGAAGCTATCACTACAACTGTTGAACCTACTACAACGGAAGATGTCACTACAACAGTACAACCTACAACAACAGAAACTATCACTACAACTGTTGAACCTACAACAACAGAAGCTATCACCACAACTGTTGAACCTACTACAACAGAAGCTGTCACTACAACTGTAGAACCTACAACAACAGAAGCTATCACTACAACTGTAGAACCTACAACAACAGAAGCTGCCACTACAACTGTAGAACTTACTACAACAGAAGCTATCACTACAACTGTAGAACCTACAACAACAGAACCTATCACTACAACTGTTGAACCTACTACAACAGAAGCTGTCACTACAACTGTTGAACCTACTACAACAGAAGCTGTCACTACAACTGTAGAACCTACTACAACAGAAGCTATCACTACAACTGAAGAACCTACAACAACAGAAGCTATCACTACAACTGTTGAACCTACTACAACGGAAACTGTCATTACAACAGTAGAACCTACAACAACAGAAACTATCACTACAACTGTTGAGCCTACTACAACGGAAGCTTTCACTACAACTGTAGAGCCTACTACAACAGAGGCTATCACTACAACTGTTGAACCTACAACAACAGAAGCTGCCACTACATCTGTAGAACCTACTACAACAGAATCTGTCACTACAACTGTAGAACCTACTACAACAGAATCTGTCACTACAACTGTAGAACATACTACAACAGAAGCTGTCACTACAACTGTTGAACCTACAACAACAGAAGCTTTCACTACAACTATAGAACCTACTACAACTTTTGGACCTACTACAACAGAGGCTGTCACTACAACTGTAGAACCTACAACAACGGAAGCTATCACTACAACTGTTGAACCAACTTCAACAGAAGCTGTCACTACAACTTTAGAACCTACTACAATAGAAGCTATCACTACAACTGTTGAGCCTACTACAACTGCTGAACCTACAACAACAGAAGCTATCACTACAACTGTTGAACCTACTACAACGGAAGCTGTCACTACAACAGTAGAACCGACAACAACAGAAGCTATCACTACAACTGTTGAACCTACTACAACGGAAGCTGTCACTACAACAGTAGAACCTACAACAACGGAAACTGTCACTACAACTGTTGAACCTACAACAACAGAAGATTTCACTACAACTGTAGAGCCTACTACAACAGAAGCTATCACTACAACTGTAGAACCTACTACAGCGGAAGCTGTCACTACAACAGTAGAACCTACAACAACAGAAGCTATCACTACAACTGTAGAACCTACTACAACAGAAGCTATCACTACAACTGTAGAACCTACAACAACAGAAGCTATCACTACAACTGTTGAACCTATTACAACAGAAGCTGTCACTACAACTGTTGAACCTACTACAACGGAAGCTGTCACTACAACTGTAGAACCTACTACAACAGAAGCTATCACTACAACTGAAGAACCTACAACAACAGAAGCTATCACTACAACTGTTGAACCTACTACAACGGAAACTGTCACTACAACAGTAGAACCTACAACAACAGTAACTATCACTACAACTGTTGAGCCTACTACAACGGAAGCTATCACTACAACTGTTGAACCTACAACAACAGAAGCTGCCACTACATCTGTAGAACCTACTACAACAGAATCTGTCACTACAACTGTAGAACCTACTACAACAGAATCTGTCACTACAACTGTAGAACCTACTACAACAGAAGCTGTCACTACAACTGTTGAACCTACAACAACAGAAGCTTTCACTACAACTATAGAACCTACTACAACTTTTAGACCTACGACAACAGAGGCTGTCACTACAACTGTAGAACCTACAACAACGGAAGCTATCACTACAACTGTTGAACCAACTACAACAGAAACTGTCACTACAACTGTAGAACCTACTATAATAGAAGCTATCACTACAACTGTTGAGCCTACTACAACTGCTGAACCTACAACAACAGAAGCTATCACTACAAATGTTGAACCTACAACAACGGAAGCTGTCACTACAACAGTAGAACCTACAACAACGGAAACTGTCACTACAACTGTTGAAACTACAACAACAGAAGATTTCACTACAACTGTAGAGCCTACTACAACAGAAGCTATCACTACAACTGTTGAACCTACAACAACAGAAGCTAGCACTACAACTGTTGAACCTACTACAACAGAAGCTATCACTACAACAGTACAACCTACAACAACAGAAACTATCACTACAATTGTTGAACCTACAACAACAGAAGCTATCACCACAACTGTTGAACCTACTACAACAAAAGCTGTCACTACAACTGTAGAACTTAATACAACAGAAGCTATCACTACAACTGTAGAACCTACAACAACAGAAGCTATCACTACAACTGTTGAACCTACTACAACAGAAGCTGTCACTACAACTGTTGAACCTACTACAACAGAAGCTGTCACTACAACTATTGAACCTACTACAACGAAAGCTGTCACTACAACTGTAGAACCTACAACAACAGAAGCTGTCACTACAACTGTAGAACCTACAACAACAGAAGCTGCCACTACAACTGTAGAACCTACTACAACAGAAGCTATCACTACAACTGTTGAACCTACAACAACAGAAGCTATCACTACAACTGTTGAACCTACTACAACAGAAGCTATCACTACAACAGTACAACCTACAACAACAGAAACTATCATTACAACTGTTGAGCCTACTACAACGGTAGCTGCCACTACAGCAGTAGAACCTACAACAACAGAAGCTGTCACTTCAACAGTAGAACCTACAACAACAGAAGCTATCACTACAACTGTTGAGGCTACTACAACGGGAGCTGTCACTACAACAGAAGAACTTACAACAACGGAAACTGTCACTACAACTGTTGAATCTACATCAGAATCTTTCACTTCAACTGTAGAACATACAACAATGGAAGCTATCACTACAACTGTTGAACCAACTACAACAGAAGCTGCCACTACAACTGTAGAACCTACTACAACGGAAACTGTCACTACAACAGTAGAACCTACAACAAAAGAAACTATCACTACAACTGTTGAGCCTACTACAACGGAAGCTTTCACTACAACAGTAGAACCTACAACAACGGAAGCTGATACTACAACAGTAGAACCTACAACAACAGAAGCTATCACTACAACTGTTGAGCCTACTAGAACTGCTGAACCTACAACAACAGAAGCTATCACTACAACTGTTGAACCTACTACAACGGAAGCTGTCACTACAACAGTAGAACCTACAACAACGGAAACTGTCACTACAACTGTTGAACCTACAACAACAGAAGATTTCACTACAACTGTAGAGCCTACTACAACAGAAGCTATCACTACAACTGTTGAACCTACAACAACAGAAGCTGCCACTACATCTGTAGAACCAACTACAACAGAATCTGTCACTACAACTGTAGAACCTACTACAACAGAATCTGTCACTACTACTGTAGAACCTACTACAACAGAAGCTGTCACTACAACTGTTGAACCTACAACAACAGAAGCTTTCACTACAACTGTAGAACCTACTACAACTGTTGAACCTACTTCAACAGAGGCTGTCACTACAACTGTAGAACCTACAACAACGGAAGCTATCACTATAACTGTTGAACCAACTACAACAGAAGCTGCCACTACAACTGTAGAACCTACTACAACAGAAGCTGTCACTACAACTATTGAACCTACTACAACGGAAGCTGTCACTACAACTGTAGAACCTACAACAACAGAAGCTATCACTACAACTATTGAACCTACAACAACAGAAGCTATCACTACAACTGTTGAACCTACTACAACGGAAGCTGTCACTACAACAGTACAACCTACAACAACAGAAACTATCACTACAACTGTTGAGCCTACTACAACGGAAGCTGCCACTACAAAAGTAGAACCTACAACAGAAGCTGTCACTACAACAGGAGAACCTACAACAACAGAAGCTATCACTACAACTGTTGAGCCTACTACAACGGGAGCTGTCACTACAACAGTAGAACCTACAACAGAAACTATCACAACTGTTGAGCCTACAACAACGGAAGTTGTCACTACAACAGTAGAACCTACAACAACGGAAGCTGTCACTACAACAGTAGAACCTACAACAACAGAAGCTATCACTACAACTGTTGAGCCTACTACAACGGGAACTGTCACTTCAACAGTAGAACCTACAACAACAGAAGCTTTCACTTCAACTGTAAAACCTTCTACAACTGCTGAAGCTACAACAACAGAAGCTATCACTACAACTGTTGAACCTACTACAACAGTAGAACCTACAACAACAGAAGCTATCACTACAACTGTTGAACCTACTACAACGGAAGCTGTCACTACAACAGTAGAACCTACAACAACGGAAACTGTCACTACAACTGTAGAACCTACTACAACAGAAGCTGTCATTACAACTGTTGAACCTACAACAACAGAAGATTTCACTACAACTGTAGAGCCTACTACAACAGAATCTATCACTACAACTGTTGAACCTACAACAACAGAAGCTGCCACTACATCTGTAGAACCTACTACAACAGAATCTGTCACTACAACTGTAGAACCTACTACAACAGAATCTGTCACTATAACTGAAAAACCTACTACAACAGAAGCTGTCACTACAACTGTAGAACCTACAACAACAGAAGCTTTCACTACAACTGTAGAACCTACTACAACTGATGGACCTACTACAACAGAGGCTTTCACTACAACTGTAGAACCTACAACAACGGAAGCTATCACTACAACTGTTGAACCAACTACAACAGAAGCTGCCACTACAACTGTAGAACCTACTACAACAGAAGCTGTCACTACAACTGTTGAACCTACTACAACGGAAGCTGTCACTACAACTGTAGAACCTACTACAACAGAAGCTATCACTACAACTGTTGAACCTACTACAACAGAAGATGTCACTACAACAGTAGATCCTACAACAACGGAAACTGTCACTACAACTGTTGAACCTACAACAGAAGCTATCACTACAGCAGAGGCTGTCACTACAACTGTAAAACCTACAACAACGGAAGCTATCACTACAACTGTTGAACCACTTACAACAGAAGCTGCCACTACAACTGTAGAACCTTCTTCTACAGAAGCTGTCACTACAACTGTTGAACCTACTACAACGGAAGCTGTCACTACAACTGTAGAACCTACTACAACAGAAGCTATCATTACAACTGTAGAACCTACAACAACAGAAGCTATCACTACAACAGTTGAACCTACTACAACAGAAGCTGTCACTACAACTGTTGAACCTACTACAACGGAAGCTGTCACTACAACTGTAGAACCTACTACAACAGAAGCTATCACTACAACTGAAGAACCTACAACAACAGAAGCTATCACTACAACTGTTGAACCTACTACAACGGAAGCTGTCACTACAACAGCAGAACCTACAACAACAGAAACTATCACTACAACTGTTGAGCCTACTACAACGGAAGCTTTCACTACAACAGTAGAACCTACAACAACGGAAGCTGATACTACAACAGTAGAACCTACTACAACAGAAGCTATTACTACAACTGTTGAGCCTACTACAACTGCTGAACCTACAACAACAGAAGCTATCACTACAACTGTTGAACCTACTACAACGGAAGCTGTCACTACAACAGTAGAACCTACAACAACAGAAGCTATCACTACAACTGTTGAACCTACTACAACGGAAGCTGTCACTACAACAGTAGAACCTACAACAACGGAAACTGTCACTACAACTGTTGAACCTACAACAACAGAAGATTTCACCAAAACTGTAGAGCCTACTACAACAGAGGTTATCACTACAACTGTTGAACCTACAACAACAGAAGCTGCCACTACATCGGTAGAACCAACTACAACAGAATCTGTCACTACAACTGTAGAACTTACTACAACAGAATATGTCACTACAACTGTAGAACCTACGACAACAGAATCTGTCACTACAACTGTAGAACCTACTACAACAGAGGCTGTCACTACAACTGTAGAACCTACAACAACGGAAGCTGTCACTACAACTGTAGAACCTACTACAACAGAAGCTGTCATTACAACTGTTGAACCTACAACAACAGAAGATTTCACTACAACTGTAGAGCCTACTACAACGGAAGCTTTCACTACAACAGTAGAACCTACAACAACGGAAGCTGATACTACAACAGTAGAACCTACAACAACATTAGCTATTACTACAACTGTTGAGCCTACTACAACTGCTGAACCTACAACAACAGAAGCTATCACTACAACTGTTGAACCTACTACAACAGAAGCTGTCATTGCAACTGTTGAACCTACAACAACAGAAGCTTTCACTACAACTGTAGAACCTACTACAACTGTTGAACCTACTACAACAGAGGCTGTCACTACAACTGTAGAACCTACAACAACGGAAGCTATCACTACAACTGTTGAACCAACTACAACAGAAGCTGCCACTACAACTGTAGAACCTACTACAACAGAAACTGTCACTACAACTATTGAACCTACTACAACGAAAGCTGTCACTACAACTGTAGAACCTACAACAACAGAAGCTATCACTACAACTGTAGAACCTACAACAACAGAAGCTGCCACTACAACTGTAGAACCTACTACAACAGAAGCTATCACTACAACTGTTGAACCTACAACAACAGAAGCTATCACTACAACTGTTGAACCTACTACAACGGAAGCTGCCACTACAACAGTAGAACCTACAACAACAGAAGCTGTCACTACAACAGTAGAACGTACAACAACAGAAGCAATCACTACAACTGTTGAGCCTAATACAACGGGAGCTGTCACTACAACAGTAGAACCTACAACAACGGAAGCTGTCACTACAATAGTTGAATCTACAACAGACAGTTTCACTTCAACTGTAGAACATACAACAACGGAAGCTATCACTACAACTGTTGAACCAACTACAACAGAAGCTGCCACTACAACTGTAGAACCTGCTACAACAGAAGCTGTCACTACAACTATTGAACCAACTACAACGGAAGCTGTCACTACAACTGTAGAACCTACTACAACAGAAGTTATCACTACAACTGTAGAACCTACAACAACAGAAGCTGCCACTACAACTGTAGAACCTACTACAACAGAAGCTATCACTACAACTGTTGAACCTACAACAACAGAAGCTATCACTACAACTGTTGAACCTACTACAACGGAAGCTGTCACTACAACAGTAGAACCTACAACAACAGAAACTATCACTACAACTGTTGAGCCTACTACAACGGAAGCTGTCACTACAACAGTAGAACCTACAACAACGGAAGCTGTCACTACAACAGTAGAACCTACAACAACAGAAGCTATCACTACAACTGTTGAGCCTACTACAACGGGAGCTGTCACTTCAACAGTAGAACCTACAACAACGGAAGCTGTCACTACAACTGTTAAATCTACAACAACAGAAGCTTTCACTTCAACTGTAGAATCTTCTACAACTGCTGAACCTACAACAACAGAAGCTATCACTACAACTGTTGAACCTACTACAACAGTAGAACCTACAACAACAGAAGCTATCACTACAACTGTTGAACCTACTACAACAGAATCTGTCACTATAACTGTAAACCCTACTACAACAGAAGCTGTCACTACAACTGTTGACCCTACAACAACAGAAGTTATCACTACAACTGTAGAACCTACTACAACTGATGGACCTACTACAACAGAGGCTGTCACTACAACTGTAGAACCTACAACAACGGAAGCTATCACTACAACTGTTGAACCAACTACAACAGAAGCTGCCACTACAACTGTAGAACCTACTACAACAGAAGCTGTCATTACAACTGTTGAACCTACTACAACGGAAGCTGTCACTACAACTGTAGAACCTACTACAACAGAAGCTATCACTACAACTGTAGAACCTACAACTTCAGAAGCTATCACTACAACTGTAGAACCTACAACAACAGAGGCTGCCACTACAACTGTAGAACCTGCTACAACAGAAGCTATCACTACAACTGTAGAACCTACAACAACAGAAGCTATCACTGCAACAGAGGCTGTCACTACAACTGTAAAACCTACAACAACGGAAGCTATCACTACAACTGTTGAACCAACTACAACAGAAGCTGCCACTACAACTGTAGAACCTACTACAACAGAAGCTGTCACTACAACTGTTGAACCTACTACAACGGCAGCTGTCACTACAACTGTAGAACCTACTACAACAGAAGCTATCACTACAACTGTAGAACCTACAACAACAGAAGCTAACACTACAACTGTAGAACCTACAACAACAGAAGCTGTCACTACAACTGTAGAACCTACTACAACACAAACTATCACTACAACTGTTGATCCTACTACAACGGAAGCTGTCACTACAACAGTAGAACCTACAACAACGGAAGCTGATACTACAACAGTAGAACCTACAACAACAGAAGCTATCACTACAACTGTTGAACCTACTACAACGGGAGCTGTCACTATAACAGTAGAACCTACAACAACGGAAGCTGTCACTACAACTGTAGAAGCTACCACAACGGAGGCTGCCACTACAACTGTAGAACCTACTACAACGGAAGCTGTCACTACAACTGTTGAACCCACTACAACTGAAGCTATCACTACAACTGTTGAACCTACTACAACAGAAGATGACATTACGACTGTTGATCCTACTACAACAGAATCTGTCACTACAACAGTAAAACCGACAACAACAGAAGCTGTCACTACAACTGTTGAACCTACAACAACAGCTGTCACTACAAATGTGGAACCTACAACAGGAGCTGCCACGACAACTGTGGAACCTACAACAGGAGCTGCCACGACAACTGTGGAACCGACAACAGGAGCTTTCACTACAACTGTGGAACTTACAACAGGAGCTGTCACTACAACTGTGGAACCTACAACAAGAGCTGCTACGACAACTGTGGAACCTACAACAGGAGCTGCTACGACAACTGTGGAACCTACAACAGGAGCTGCCACGACAACTGTGGAAGCTTCAACAGGAGCTGTCACTACAACTGTGGAACCTACAACAGGAGCTGCCACGACAACTGTGGAACCTACAACAGGAGCTGTCACTACAACTGTGGAACCTACAACAGGAGCTGCCACGACAACTGTGGAACCTACAACAGGAGCTGCAGCGACAACTGTGGAACCTTCAACAGGAGCTGTCACTACAACTGTGGAACAGTCTACACAAACTAATGGCAGCAGCATAAATTCGACAAAACTTTATTCAGGTAAACAAATTTCTTTATCCTTCTCTTTTAGTGATACAAAGTGCCTAGAATTATTTTAAAAGACTAGTTTTTAATAATTTGTTAAGTGATAAAAAAAATATTTGCATATACTTGTGTTTTAAAATTGTGATGAAATTAAAAGAAACAAATCTGTTTGTCCGTCAGGTCAACTGTATCAATGGTAAACCAGTTAGAGTCACTGCATTATTTTCTGGCATTCCATAGTCATTTGTATTACATCAGATTATCAGATTGGGTCTATACCTTGTAAAGAAAGGAGTGTGCCGAGTGTATACGTCGTGTTTTTTTTTACCTTAAACTTGAACAGATTCAAAACCTTTTAATTCTCGTCCTAGTATTAAACAAAATTTATGGGTCATTTTAATCGTTTTTAAAACAAAAAATAGTATCAATGCTGACAGTTGCTAAATAAGTTACTATTCATTAATTTAAAAAAAAAAACAATTTCAAAGCCTTATTCTATTTTATTTTATACAAAAAAAATCAAATCGCGCACATTCCCAAACGTAGATATTGTTCAAGGATATATAAGCCTTTCTATGGCAAGCCGTTCTCGTCAAAACTATGTTTAAACCATTTTTCGAAAAATTCACACACTGAGAATTACAACAAAGCACACTGAGATTTAAAAACTTCAAAACGCACACTGAGAATTGAAAATTACACACTGAGAATTGAAAATTACACACTGAGAATTAAAAATTACACACTGAGTTTTCATAAAGACGAACTGAGATTACAAAAATGAAAAACGCACACTGAGAATTGAAAATTACACACTGAGAATTAAAAATTACACACTGAGAATTGAAAATTACACACTGAGATTTCAAAAAGACACACTGAGAATAAATAAACTGAAAACACACACTGAGAATTTGAAATTACACACTGAGAATTTAAAATTACACACTGAGATTTGTGCGCACTTTCTATGCGCACATATCTAATTAGCATACTTAATCTGAATCTATTACAAGCTTAAAAAAACAAGGGGACAGAACTCGCTAGTCCTTCGATTTGGTTCCAAATTATTAATAAAAAAAACTTTAGAAATACAAGAACAAGAAAAATACCCACTCACTCTTATTACAAAATATAACCAAATGGTGAAAAACTTTATTAAATTTATAAGAAAACATTGGAACAATCTGCAAAAGAATGCAGTGAAAGTGAAATTTTTACTCAAGTGTCTATTATAGCATATAAACGTAACAAAAATAGCGAAATCAGGGAAACAGTTGGAAGACTTTTGAAAAGGGGCCCATGTTTAATTACTGGTAGTAATGATCTGAATTATAGGCAACAAACTTATGAATATGAGCGATGTTAAGTCTTGAAATTTATTACGAATGTTGGTTGAAGGAATCGCATTTCATTATAATGACAAGAGTTCTTGAGATCAAGATATTAATCTGTTGAATTATTCATCTCATCATCTCATGAATATTCATTAGTAATTTGCATATTAATCTCAGTGTGTATTTTTGAAATTTCAGTGTGTAATTAACAATTCTCAGTGTGTGTTTTTCAATTTATTTCATCTCAGTGTGTCTTTTTAAAATCTCAGTGTGTAATTTTGAATTCTCAGTGTGTGTTTTTTATTTTTTTTAAATCTCAGTGTGTAATTTCGATTTCTCAGTGTGTTATTTTAGGTTTTTAAATCTCAGTGTGTATTTTTTTCGAAAAAAGGGTTTAAACATAGTTTTGACGAGAACGGCTTGCCATACCTTTCTCCAATGGTTTCTCTTGTAGTGTTATCATTACGATCGAACGATTGAATTTGTGTTTATAAAATTGAGAATGGAAATGGGGAATGTGTCAAAGAGACAACCACCCGCCCAAATAAAAAACAACAGCAGAGGGTCACCAACAGGTCTTCAATGTAGCGAGAAATTCCCGCACCCGGAGGCGTCCTTCAGCTGGCCCCTAAACAAATCTATACTAGTCCAGTGATAATGAACGCCATACTAATTTACAAATTGTACACAAGAAACTAAAATTAAAATAATACAAGACTAACAAAGGCCAGAGGCTCCTGACTTGGGACAGGCGCAAAAATGCCGCGGGGTTAAACATGTTTGTGAGATCTCAACCCTCCCCCTATACCTCTAACCAATGTAGTAAAGTAAACGCATAACAATACGCGCACATAAAAATTCAGTTCAAGAGAAATCCGAGTCTGATGTCAGAAGATGTAACCAAAGAAAATAAACAAAATGACAATAATACATAAATAAGAACAGACTACTAGCAGTTAACTGACATGCCAGCTCCAGACTTCAACTAAACTGACTGAAAGATTATGATTTCATCATATGAACATCAGGCACAATCCTTCCCGTTAGGGGTTTAGTATCATACCATCATAACATATATGAGAAGAACATAACCCGTGTCATGCCAACAACTGTTTTTAGAATAAATGTGTTTAGTTCCGATGCAAAGACCTTATCACTGACTCAATATTAACGCCAAAATATGCAATCTTTAATGACTTGACAACAGTATCGTAATTATATCCCTTCTTAATAAGTCTATTCAAAGGTTTTGTAAGTTTCTGAGGTGAATACTGACACCTTTGTGCTTTATAAAGAATATTACCATAAAAAATTGGATGTGAAATACCTGAACGTATTATAAGTCTGCATGTTGAGCTATATTTACGAATAATGTCTTTATACCGATGATAAAATTTAGTAAATGTTTTGACTAGTTTGTGATATCGAAAACCCTGGTGTAATAATTTTTCAGTAATACATAAATTTCTCTCGTTAAAATCTAAAACATTGTTACATACACAAGCGAATCGTACAAGTTGAGATATATAAACGTCTTACGTATGCTTATTTATATGAAATGTTTGCCACTGGAGGTTGTGAAATCTTCAATCAACCGTTGTTTATGATATGTGTCAGTCTTTTTTTCAGGCACATATTCTGTCACATTTACTATAATCCTTTTCAAAGTCAAAACGGCATTACCTTTAATCAGATAGTGTAATGTGTATTAAGGGAATGACAAGCTTTTTAAAATATAAGGGTTTTTAAAAATAAGGGGGGATGTGGGATAAAGGGGATAAAAAAGTGAGATGTGGGAAAAAGAGGGCACAATTATGTTGCAGAAATGAAATCTTTTTAATAATATATTGTTTTAAATCTTTATGCCATACGTCCTACATTTTAATGTGTAATTGAGTATTATGTGAAGTTATAAGTATTTCAAAAACTATCGTAGTGCTCTTATGAACAATGCTTACCCGCGGTTCCCTTTATAATACTGTAGAACAATTTCGTTTTTTTTATTTACAAACACTTCATGATTTTTTTTATTCTATAGCAAGTCTAAATCTACGTTTATAATAGTGTACAGTGGCGGATCCAGAACTTTTGATAATAGGGGGGGGGGGGGGCTGACTAACCTAAAGGGGGCTCCAGTCATGCTTCAGTGATTCCCTATATAGTTAACCAAATTGTTCCAACGAAAGGGTCCCAAGCCCCCTGAATCCGCCTATGGTATAGTAACTAAACGTATAATATGTGTTTTGAGAGTGGAACTGGGCGGATCTGTGTCTTATTGTCTCATAGCCACGCCCATTAATCTTTCATTCATTCTTTTGTTTTAGCTAACGAAGCAGACGACACCCTTCGAACCCTTGGTATTGTCATCGGTGCCATAGCAGCCGCTGTAATCGTCATCGCTGCGGCCATTGGTGTGGCAGTACTAAAGTATGGTGGCACGAGAAACCTCAGACGAGCTGATCCATTCCATCGAAGAGTCAATCCTTCAATAGAGGATGACATTCAAATTGAATCTGACGATGAACTTTTCGCCGACTATAACGACAGTGCTCTTCCTCCGCGTTCAACAACACTTATAATACTAGAACCAGTAGATTCAAACTGCTGATAAATGTTGCTGTTTTATCTGTTTATTAATATATCATCATAAAGTTGTATACAAATACAAACATAAGGAACGTAAAAAATAACTGATGATTGAAAAGGGACTCACAATAACTAATGTGAATGGAAAAGGACTTGCAATAACATATAATGATTGAAAAAATACTCGTAATAACTAATTCCGATTGAAAAGGACTCGGTGTGTCAAGCGTCAACAAAGTGCCTTTGTGAAGCATTTATTTGTGTACTAGTATTATGCTTTGGGTTGTGGTATAATGCTATTAAACTATTAAACGAAAGCAAAATGTCTTGCTCGATTAAAACAAAAAATTCTTGGTTTGTAAATCATGGTAACAAATCATTTTTATATTATTTTGTAAAATATGACATATTTATTATACATGTGTTTTTACATGTGATTTTGCAAATAAAGTTTGTTTTAATTAACACTGTCAAGAGTCAGAATTTTCTCACGCCAAGAGTATTCAGAAAGAAATGAGATCTAATTAAACGGATACAATGTATGTGGGATAACCGCTGTTGCAACAGCTAGCAAATAACATACACAAAGCATCTAGAGGGGAATGTAGAGTCATATTGCATACAATTAATATCTTGACTATATGAACCAGATGCTCCGCAGAGCGCAGCTTTATACGACCACAGAGGTCGAACCCTGAACAGTTGAGGCAAGTATGGACACAACATTCAAGCTTGATACAGCTCTGAATTTGGATTGTGATTAAATTAAGTTGACACAGCAAAGGTTTCTGACACAGAATAAATGTGGTCTAATGAACTCAAAATTATTTTTTTTTTTGGAATATTAATCCCCTCAAAAACAAATATTTGAAGAAAAAATCTTTTTAATTTCTGAAATCTAAAATGAAAAAAAATCCCTCCCCCTGGCCTCTTTTTGGCCCTTAATTCCTAAACTGTTTGCCCCGTAACTTTTAAAATAAATCCCAACCGTCTACTTAATGGTATTGAGCATTATGGTACAAATTCAGAGCAATTGAAATACTTATACACAACTTATTGTCCTGAAACTAGATAAATGCTTGTTTTGGGCCCCTAATTCCTAAACCCTTGGAACCATAACCCCAAAATCAATCCCAACCTTCCTTTTGTGATTATAAACTTTGTATTAAAATTTTATTGATTTCTATTTACTGATACTTAAGTTATTATCCGGAAACAATCCGTCTTCGGACGACGCTGACGACGACGACGACGTGATACCAATATACGACCCACAGTAAACTCACCTAATGAAGTTATCGACCTGAAAAACGTTTCTGTACAAGTAGACCTATAGTTGTTAATTTCTGTGTCGTTTTGGATCCTTGTGCTGAGTTGTCTCATTGGCAATCATACCACATCTTCTTTTTTTATTTAATTGCATTTTCCAGAAATGTCATATGAGAATATGCTCAACATTTTCAATATCAAACGGGAATAATACTTCAATGGCATAACACTGATTACACGTTTGAAAGCTGAGTATCATACATATCAAATATCTTTTTTACCAGTAAAAAAAAACAGTTCTTCATTCAAGAATTGTTCTTGATACGGTTTAACATATTTGCCACTGGACGCGAAGTTATTGATCAAATCGTCTTTACTGGCCGATGGTAGAGTAGTGACTTATCTTCAATTTTCAACAGAAGGATTAAATAGCATTATCTGAACACGAAAAAAAAACCCGTATGCAGCGCTAGCGCGCATCATTTATTCCTTCAAATATACAGCCGTGAAACACTCACTTGCCGAAATATTTCAAGTTCGATCATCTTAAATATATATAAGAATATGTGGTATGAGTGCTAAGGAGAAAACTCTCAATCCAAGTCCCATTTCATAAAAGTAAACCATTATAGGTCAAAGTACGGTCTTTAACCCGGAGCCTTGGCAAGCTATAAATGGCCCCAAAAAATGGCTAACTGTAAAACCTTTCAAACGAGAAAACCAACAGTCAACTCTATAAAAAAAAAAGAGAAACACTTATGAACCACATCAACAAACGACAACTACTAAACATCAGAATGTTTTTAGAATAGTTTTTTTAACAACCCCATTTTATTTATGCCTGCAATGTGTTTTCCTGTGGGATCGTAATTGCAAATTATAAATTTTTATAAGTGTTTAAAACGAACTATAGGTTCTTACTCTATCCTTATGTTATAGCAGGGTGTCAGGTTCAATTTTACGGGTTCCATAATATAGGTGACGACATACATTATGAATTTGTCTCTGAAAAAAAAAAATCATATTGTCGACATGACCACACTGCGTAACTAAGTTGCATGTTTTTTCAAACTTACAAAACTTACTCTGTTCGGTAAGAAATCAAAAATCCACACGACGTCAGTCCTATAGAAAACATTTAGTTTCCATAAAACAGCACTGATGTCGAGAAAGGCGAACGAACATCAACCAATCATTTTAAACCAGTTGACGTGATGAAATTTTCCAGTTATTTTTTTTAAATACTAGTTACTCGTTATCAGTAACCTGTATACCTTTACCGGTAGTATACATTTACTTGTAATTCAGGGAACCTTTAGTTTTAGATTTTCTAAATATTAGTATTTTGCAAAACAAAATATAGGAAATAATTGTGTACGAAAGTGGAGAATAAAAGATCCCCACAAATACATGTTAAACAATCACACATAATAAAAGAGGAGCGGAACTCATCCTGAAAAACTGAACTTAAGCACTGTAGCACGAAAATGATAGCTGCTTAACGTCCAGTAGCAAGTTAAATTCATATTCAGGACGAGAGTATGTAGATATAATATGAATTTTGAACCCTGCTTTGTACCGACAAACTGAGAGAAAGATTCTACACATGCAAGTTTCCATAGTATCAACTAGTCTGCAAGAAGACATGTAACCCTACCAGGACACATTATTCCGAGTCCGAGCCGATCAGTTTTTGCTCTTACTCCTAAATGCCGCGAGCTTAGCGGAAAAGTAGCAAATACAAATGTTTAAATCTTTGGTTTGACTCGGTCGAGGATCTAACCCATACTCAATAGATTAATTGTTGGTAGCTTAACCTCATGTGGCAAATATGGCATGCATGCTCAATACGATCTCGCATTCGACAACAGCACAAGACTAACAAATACCGTTAAATAAAGGTGCCAAGATTGGTCAGACTTCTTTGTATTATATGTTTCTGCACTGATGGTCAAATGATGTCTTTCTGTTAACTGTTACTTTTTTAGTAAGATTATTTTAACGTCTGGCTTAGCAGGTATCTCTCATACAGAGCTGAGTTGATATTGCATGCAGATGTCCTTGACTTGACTAGGGATTAAAAAATAAATGGTGAAAGCATCCAGTAAAAAGCTTACAGATTTCGAATGGTTTGTTCTTAGATTCAGCTCTCACACAACTGCATGTCAGTATCATGTAGTCATGTGGTTGGCTTTTGGTTTCCATGTCTTAATTGTCCGTCTAATTAGTATAAGTCAATGTTTACAGACTTGTCACTTGGGTATTTAATTTTGATGAATAATTGTCTCATGTGGCATTCATACTGCATTTCCTTATCTGTGTAATACTATGTATTTATAAACCCTATCACCAAGATATCACTTCTTTTGGACAAGCAGACTCACAAATGGACAAATCATTAGTGATTAAAAGTACTTCTTCACTGTGAAAATGGTCCTATATGTGACACATTTTCAATTTGAAGGTGTTGACATCAATGTGTTGCCCACATGGTGACAACTACTTATATATGCTGATACTCACAATATTTTCTTAAGAAAGACCAATTTCTTAGTGGATGCCTGTACTCTTTCTTTTCTTTTCTGTTCTTGTTCTTTTTGTTTGTTAATTATTTTCGTTTTTCATTCATGGTTTTTAATGTCATTTTCCCATGTTTAAGTTAAAGCTTTGATCTCATCTGTGTATCAATAAGAAAAACATCTCCTATGCTAGCATCACCAATCATATTATTCTGTGTCTGGTTTTTTTGTTTGTTGGTTTCTTTCAGGTAAAATGAATATTCAAACCTATGCAAATATCTGACCAACCAGCTTACTATAAGCATTTTATTAGTTAATTGTTGTTTGCTTAACTTCCAGTGGCAAGTATTTCACACATGTTTAGGAAATAATTAGCATTATATACTTGACCAACCAACCTTAACATTAAACATAAAGGTGAAAAGTTTGTTTTGGCTCAACTACCTTGGTAGTTCAGTAAAATTCACATTTTACACTTAAATATATAGCTTTTTACTTGATTCACCTGTTAGTATACAGCAAAGCAAACAATATTAGTCCATTAATAAGATAAAAGTTTGAATGATACAATATAAAAATTCTTGTTACATGAACATATATCTGTGCTTGTACTCAGGACCTGCTCTTTGCATTATCGCAATTAAAATTTCATCTTTCTGGCTTGGAGTTATCTCCCTTTCTTGAGGTAGTGGAAGTTCTATCCCTTCATCCAAGAAAAACTGCAGCAAATGAAAATGTCCATTCTTTGCTGCTAATGTGAGAGCAAATTCCCCTTGGCTTGTCAACATCTCAGGTTTTGCACCCTTATCTAACAGGATATGACAAAGTTCAGAGTATCCATTTTCAGCTGCAAGATGAAGTGGGGATATTTTTGTTGAAGTTGTTGAATTAACATCTGCCCCTTTGCTCAATAAGAAATTAACAATATCTTCATGATAAAACAATGTAGCGAAGTGCAGCGCTGTCCATCCAGATATACCAGACTGATTAACCTCTGCGTTATTTTCCACAAGATATCTTACGATTTCTAAATCTCCTTGTGCTGCTGCTTCTGCTAATGGTGACCAAGGATCAAAGACGCTGTTTCCCCTGCAACCAGTTCCCAATCCTTGGACTAAAGTAACAATCTGCTTGTCTCCAGTGCATGCTGCTGCATGTAAGAGCGATCGGTTACCCTCCATTGTGGTTTTATTTAACCTTTCTTTGTCATTGTAGTGTAGTTGTCTGACTATACTTTCCTTACCTGCCAGTAAAGCTTCATGTATAGGTTTATGTCCGTTGGGTGTTTCTGCCTCTAAATCACACTTTAGATCCATAAGTGCTCTAGCAGCACCATCGTCCGTATTTCTCACTGCTAGATGCATCGGTGTGTATCCATCCTCTAGTGCCGCATTTATATCTAATCCTTTTTGTTTCAATGTTTTGATTGTTTCTCCTGAACCAAATTGAGCAGCAATATGCATCAATGTTGGTTTCAACTTCATTAAATCAAGCAAATCATCTCCATACAACTCTTTAAATTCATCGTCTGCAAGATTTTCAGTTGAGGTCAGTGGTGCTCCTTCATCTAGGAGCAGCTTGACCATTTTTCCATGCGAAATTGTAGTTCCATAGCAAACTGCAAACAAAGCAGCTTGAAGTTCATCCTGGAACCATTGTTCTTCTTTAAATTCTTTCAATTCTTCATTTGTTAGATATTGCCTCACTGTAGCCTCTTGCCCATAGAATGCTGCCCAGAAAAATAATGATCTATTAAATGGACCTTTCTGCTGAATGACTGGTAACAAACTTCCCATCTCGCCCATAAATTCAAAGAAATCCTTTGAACACTTTTCATTGTTCAACGCAGAATGAGAAGCGATTAACCGGACATTTCCAGACAGGATTTCAAATACAAAACGTTGTGCAAGTTGCGAATGTTCTTTTGGCCATACAGTGATGTATGACTCCATTTTACCACCAAAGTAATTTCCAGTTCTACATCTCTCCATTAAAAAGTCATGTGAGCAAAGTTCAACAATCTTCTTTGGAATTTTACGGTTGATTGATTCAGCTACAAGATGCATTACATGTTCATGGCAGAACACCCAGCAATGAAGTTGTTTTGGGACAAAGAATACCCCATTCAGTAGAGTTGCAGCAAACCTCATTTTCCCAAGATTTACCTCCCTTGAAATTTCTAATGGTTCTATCAGTTCTCTGAAAATCTTTTGTTCTCTGTCTGTGTATTGTTCAAATACTTCTTTATCAAGATCAAGTTTACCATCGAACAAAACAGCAACTGCTAATGTGTAGAATATAATTTTATCAAAATTATACACCTTCTGGATAACATTCTCAAATGCTCTGCTAGGATTGGCAAAATATTGTTTGCCTTCCATATGGAAACTCTTCACGGCAGCAAACAGTCTGCATTTGATTGGAAATCCTTCTTTTACTTGATCATACTGTAGTTCGTCTCTATCACGGAAACCCATTTTAAAGTCATAATATTCGCAAATTTTCTCGATGACAGATCCTTGATCAGAATAGCCAGGTTTAGGAGCGGTAAGATCAATGAGATGATTGGTGGAAAAGATTCGTTTTCTAGTAACGAAAGACGGCAGTTTATCGAACTGATGTTTGTGACATGTTGTAATAAGAAGAAGGTTTGGTTTATTGTCAATGGCTGTTTGAACCATAGTGTCTAGATGAGGGATCCAGGGTTCTATTTTATGCATGCTTGTTGCTGCTTCACCAAATATATCATCAACGATAATCACCTGCTTCTTGTTACGATCGACTTTCATGTACCATTCCTCGGGAGAATTTACGTAGATACATTCATACAGTTCTCTTTTACTTTCTGGAATGCTGTTTTCTTTAAATTCTCTTTCAGTCCCTGCATGGGAGCCCCATTTTAAAGCTTTAGGCTTCATAATAAAACTGATCATGAGATGTTCTGCCATGGACGACTTTCCATCACCACAGAAACCAACGATAGTTACATATCCGTTGTACCATAGGGTCTTTCTTGCTTTATTGTAATAATAACGCTCATAATACATTTCCTCTGGATTCATTGGAGTTGTCTGGAAGAAGTTATTCCACACTACAAAAGACATTTAAAGAATACTTAATACATTTTCCTTGTTTTCTGTTTTCATTCAACTGTAATATAGTCCAAAATTGTCCTGATAAGCAATGTGTGTTAATCTGGAAAACATTGTTCAACCCAACCTTCCATTCAAAAGTATATGCATACAGTTGTTCTAAAGTTATAATAATTACTACTTGGGTAAAAAAAAATAACAGTTTTGTAAAAAGGTCTATATTTATCCCTAAATATTATGTCTTTTCTTCAAAGAAAGAAAATGCTTTAATTTTTTGAAAAGACAAATAAGAAAGTAAAATACAGCTTTTCTTTGAAGGTTTTCTTATAAACTGTTAAAGTTTACAACCAAAATACCTTAGGCCAAAAATAGATTTTTGTGAAATTTGACCGCAGGTTTTAACAAACCTAATAATATCAAAATCAGATACATAAAATGTTAAAACATCTTTTTTGTAGACATATGCTCTTTATGGGTCCAGTAAAATAATCAATGGAAATTTACGTGTTTTCTTGAATTTTCGTGGAAAATCAAAATGTGTGCAATATGTGACCTCATGAAAAGAATGGCAGAATGTAAATTTTCAACAAAAAGGTATATTTCATACCAAGACATTGTTTAGAAAGATGATTTATTGAAGTATTGTTTAAGGTGGTATATAACACTACAGGGAGATAACTCTGTAAAAATCAGATCAATGTTTTGATCGAAATTCTATTGTTAAATATATATTGTATAATAAAATATTAACATGGTTAAGCTTACCAATGATCTAAATTAGTGTTTGTCCAACTGCTATATATATATCCTATTATTTTTTTCTGACAAGTCTTATGGTTCAAGTTTTTGAAATTTTTATACTTTTTCAACAGGTCAAAGAAGTATTTTGTCAAAATTTTAAGAAATTAAAAGAGCCAAATTAAGTTAAGTCCAGGTGTTTGGTACCACCTTAACAAATCCTAATTTGAAATTGTAACTAGAAATAAGGGCCATTTAAGGGCCTTACAGAACCTACTCCTTAACTCTTGTTGTCAATGTTATTAGTATTTGCTTTAAGGTTTATGTACCCTTCTGTAGCCATTTTTGTACAAATTTTTCAAACCTCAATTGTATCAAAACTAAAGATATAATAAATAATAGAGATAGGCCATTTAGTACATGTTACAAGGGGAAACTTGATGTAAAGCATTATTTTTTACTGTTTCATTGCATTTGATAGAAAAAGAGGACTTTGTGGCAAATAAATCAAGAATTTTATAGAAAATCCACAGCCTTTAATACAGAGATTTTGGTTATAAAATTTGAAACATAAATTACTCACTTGATTTTCCATGATGTGCTAGTGTTTATTTTTTACAAAAAGTTCTAAGTAACCTGTAAATTCCAAAACACCTCGTGCTGAGTAAATAAAGTCGAGCGCACCCTAAAAGGTGTACTTGATTTTGGCCATATTTATACTTGTCTTAACCAATAACTACATTTATAAACTTGTTTTAAGAAAATCAATGCTATCACTGCATGCAATAATCCTATATCTATCAGTCATCAAATTGCCAAATATGAGAGTACAAGGATAAAGGCTGTGGATTTTCTATAAAAATCTTGATTTATTTGCCACAAAGTCCTCTTTTTCTATTAAATGCAATGGAACAGTAAAAAATAATGCTATGCATCAAGTTTCCCCTTTGGAATATGTACAAAATGGCCAATATTATTCATTATATCTGTAGTTTTGATACAATTGAATTTTGAAAAGTTCGTACAAAAATGGCTACAGAAGGGTACATAAACCTTAATCTATATCTTTTGGGGAGAGTTGCGAGTTGTTTGTTGCCAGGTTTGTGCTTTTGTAATTGTTCCAATTTTTTGGGGTAAACTCAGTTCTCCTTTTTTACAAGATGCATTAATTTCTGAATGTGTAGTAAATACTAACATGTAACCTCAGATTCTTGTAGGTATGTCTCAGGTGTCAGCTCTTTAGGTGTTTTGTGTATCTCTATGTATTCAGGTCTTGGTTGGATTGGAGCTGGTCTGAACTGTTGTGAGAACCCAAATGGCTGTACAGGTTGTATAGGTTGGAGAGGCTGGGCTGGATGATATCTAGGTTCCTGTTGACCAGTTGTAAACTGGAAGGTACTCGAAGGTGCTTGTCTAGTTGGTGTAACTGGTTGCATAGGTTGTTGATCTGATGCAAAGTGAAAATCGTCATCGTCTTCATCTAAACTTTCATCATCATCTTGAATAAAAATAAATTTCATTACACTTTGAAACAATATTATAAATATTTAACATTATCAAGTAAAAATCTAATGATTGATATCAGGAAAAAATCTAATAATGACTAGTAAAAATCTAACAAAACCAAGTAAACATCAAACAATATTAGTAAGATAATCATGATAATGCATATAATTCTACACAGTTTGAAGCAAATGTGTGTCAGACACCTTTATGTATAAATGTTCTTTGTAGTCATAGTAGTTGACCATAATTCTGCACTCAAGTTTAATGTTTAGGTGTGCTATTCTAGTTAATAGGCCCTAACCCATAATCCTGTTTCTTCTCAAAGTGCAACAAATGGATAACTGTTGACCTCACAGTGTTTGTACTTATAACACGACAGGTGCCACATATAGAGCAGGGTCTGCTTACCAATCCGGAGCACCTGAGATCACCCCCAGATTTTGGATGGGTTCATGTTGCTGAGTCTTTGGTTTTCTATGTTGTTTTGTGTACTGTTGTTTGTTATTTTCCTTTCTAGCCATATGGCTGTGTCAGGTTTTTTTTTCGACTTGTGAGTTTGAATGTCCCTTAAGTATCCCTCACCCTCTTTTGAGGCTGAAAAGCTAAGATTGTACAAGTAAATATATATAATACCTGCAGTAAACACTATCTGATCTCCTTCCCCAAGATTTACATTCACCCCTAAGTCTTCTGGTCGCAGTCTTTCTGCCATATTTTTTCTTCAAATCTAACAAAAGAATAAAATGTTTCATTTAAACATGTAAAAGATGTTACATTTGTATTATACATTCAGAACTATTTTAGTTATACATATTAAGTGCATGTTCTATTATAAAATACACTTTGATTAATGTGGAAATTGATGTATGGTTTGTAAAGTTTGTTGAAGACTGTAAAGTGACCGTTCTATAGAAATTAAAGATAATTCATAAAGATCTTGCATTATTGTACTAGTTGACAGCAGTGAAAAATTGAAAAATGGTTTATAAAATAAGTTTATTCAAAGGATTAATAAGCTTGATAAGTTTACATGGATCTTATATTTTATAAACAAAACCACTGTCAAGATTAGGATAATAGATATAGGAAGATGTGGTATGAGTGCCAATGAGACAACTCTCCATCCAAATAACAATTTATAAAAGTAAACTAATATAGGTCAAGGTACAGCCTAGAGGCGGATTTAGAGGGAAACATTTGGTTGTTTTATATAGGGAATCACTGGATCATGACTGGAGCGGGCCCCCTCTTATGAAAATTTCTGGATCTGCCACTGCAGCCTTCAACATGGAACCTTGACTCACACCATACAGAAAGCTATAAAAGGCCCCAAAAATGACTAGTGTAAAACCATTCAAACGGGAAAACCAACGTCTAATCTATATAAAAATATTTATGTCAGCATTACTGTTACCATACACTCAATTGTGATATCCAATTTATAATAAGGAGTCAATAGCTATGTACAGCTAAACTTCCAAACCAAATATATGTTTCTATGAAATAATTTAGTAAGGTTTCCTAAGTAGCTTGTGATAACAAAATCCCTAACTAAAGCATGCTTTTTTTATAGTACAAAATCGGGGCTTTGAGCTTTTTTATTAACTGCATTAGTCATGTTAGTTAACATTATTTAGATGACTTCACTAACCTATTAACACATAGATATTTCTCACTTGTCACCTTGTAGGAACGATTAAAACAATACCTATGCTGAAGAAAAAAGACTTGGTCTTGCTTTTAGTACTATTATTACAGGTGAAACAAAAATGGATATAAGTTTAGTACTTTTTACATTGTATCATATGTTGTGTTGTGAAGTACAATATTAACATGCACAATATTCAGTATAAAGGATGTGTATTAAAGTTCTTATTGGTTTCAGCCTTATGTGGATAAAAACACCTCTAATACTAATATATGCGGTATATACATAAGCATACAAATGTAGTAGAAGATATTATACAAATAATGAAATCTATATACAGTGCTACATATTGAAGGTCTAACTCTAAGATAATTTGTTGATTGATTAATTTTATGGTCTAAAATATAATGTTTTCATTGGTTGCAAAGTTGAACTAGATGCATTATGTGTGATAGGTTTAGTACTTAGATTTAACTGAAGCATCTTACACACCAAGTATAAGCATAAAGTACCTGACTATGACTGGTCTGAAATTGAAATGAAACAACGCTGCAATAGGTAAAACCCCAAATCTATTTTTAGTAACAGGAAATGTTCCATGTCCGATCCGTGATACACATCTTTAAACCGGGATTGTAAGGGGGAACAACTCAAGATTTATTTCTGTCTGGAGACGTGGTAAGATAAGAAACTTTTATCTGATAGTTTAAATAGCATTGAATTAGCAGCATATCCTTATATAAATTATAATAGCAGATGTATATGAATTAGTAAACGTTATGCATAGTACCAATGTCATGAACCTTTTTGGGAATTATAGTTAACCCGTACCAATGTAAACTCGTACCAACGTTAACTCGTACCACTAAAAAATAACTCGTACCAATGTAAACTCGTACCACTGCTAACTCGTACCAACTTATTTAAATGCATTTGATTGGTGTTTAATTATGAATATATACTGTTATTTTTCTCAATACCTCTTAAGTCTGTAAAATGTATATAATTTGAAAGTAAAATGACCAGTCTGTAGTTAATGTTCCATGTATATAGGGTTACAAGAGCGCAATTATTTGTTTACATTTTACCGGCAAGTTTTTTACCCCAAGATGGTACTCAGAATAGAATCCTATACGGCTTATGATTGGTTGATACAGGATTGGAATTATATTTAATCGAAAGCTTATCCAATTAGGTTTAAAAATTGGCGAAAATCATATTCACATTTCACGAAGTATAGAAAATATCTTCAATTTCTGCACGTCGGAGCCATTAAAAATATGCCTTTTTCATTAAGCGAAAAAAGTAGACGATTTTTTTCAACTGTATTTTAAGTCAATTTGAGCCGCATGACCCTATATATTTTTTTGTTTGTAATGCAACACTGGCATTTGTACTAACAGGAACTGCCACCCGTTTTTCCCTAGTTTGTGTAGTCTTCGAGAAAAAAAATACGGAACACTAGTGGTACCCTATGGAAAATGCATTACGAATAATTGCGCTCTTGTAACCTATAGAGAAATGACACTTTTTTTTATTAAGGCTTTGAAAAATATCAAAAATTGTGATTTTGCTCGGAAAAAATGTGAAATTGTGAGAAACGGGGTCAAATGGACTTTTCATCAACGGGAATTCATGCTATAGTCTGTTTCTTATTTGTATTTATTTCTATATCTGAATCTAGGGTGGGCTCGAATGTCGACAAAGTATGAAGAGAATGCAACGTTTTTGTGATATCTACTGTTTCTATCGGAAAAAGCATGTAATTATCTTGAATTTGAAGGTAAATTCTGGTTTTTAACCTTAACGGCCGTGTCTCAGTTGCTGTTCTAGCAAAAAGCTAATTTCGTGAAAATTGGCCAAAAGGGTCCCTAAGCAAATACCAACGATTTAGTTAAATTGCAAAGTAGAAAAATTGATCTTGGCATTGAATATCGTAGTCCAAGAATAGTTTCTCTTGCCAAAGTAGAAATAGTATCATATTTTTAACATTTGGAAAAACTATAGTCTGTTTCAAAAACGTGTTTTTTCAACAAATGGTTTCATATATAGCCATTCTTCAAAATTCGATGTAGCTTTTCCATATCAAAACGGGTTTGTCGACAATATGATCAGTGCTGGATGACCTTCGAAAAATTAGGCCAATAAATTACCATTATATTCATGTCTCTTTGACCAGTACCGTATTTGGTGAAAAAATCAGTTCCAATTTTAGGCCTGATCGGCGGGCAAAAACTAATTCTCCAAATTCAGAGAGTGATCAGATAATGTTTTCAAGATGTGATATCATCTAGATAGACGCCAGCGCGACTTTTGGCGCGGGCGCTTAATTTTCGGAAATTTTTTTCCCTACCGTATAGGTTACAAGAGCGCAATTATTTGTTTACATTTTACCGGCAAGTTTTTTACCCCAAGATGGTACTCAGAATAGAATCCTATACGGCTTATGATTGGTTGATACAGGATTGGAATTATATTTAATCGAAAGCTTATCCAATTAGGTTTAAAAATTGGCGAAAATCATATTCACATTTCACGAAGTATAGAAAATATCTTCAATTTCTGCACGTCGGAGCCATTAAAAATATGCCTTTTTCATTAAGCGAAAAAAGTAGACGATTTTTTTCAACTGCATTTTAAGTCAATTTGAGCCGCATGACCCTATATATTTTTTTGTTTGTAATGCAACACTGGCATTTGTACTAACAGGAACTGCCACCCGTTTTTCCCTAGTTTGTGTAGTCTTCGAGAAAAAAAATACGGAACACTAGTGGTACCCTATGGAAAATGCATTACGAATAATTGCGCTCTTGTAACCATAGACAATACCTTGGCAGATTTGATTTGTTGTCTCCCTTGAATCATTCTTTTTTAAACTTATACTGATAACCATTGGATTTAATTTTTAATCATTCCAAATCAGTTACATTGAATAGATATTTGGGTACTTTTCTTTTGTTTCTCGAAGGAATTTTATTCACTGAAAGAATTAATTTAGTGTGTTTTAAAGGTTGTAGATTGTTTATGACCAACATGTTAAAAGTATGAATTTTGATATATATAATATTTTGCACAAGGATATGAATTTATACCGAGAAACTGACAACTTCTAATAAGATTAAGTAATGTCATGTTCATTTAATGTGTGAGATATGCATTGCTTTGAAAAAAAGTAGTGACACCTTCAGAGGAAAGTAAATGAGACCTGAAATCATCATCAGATTAGTCTTTCGTTTGCTATGTTGTCACGGTCTTGTGTGCTATTATTTAACAACAATCAAAATGTAATAATATGATTAAACAAGTTGATTAGTTAATAATCAACCAATAATCACACAATCAAAGGAATGTATTAATTTGATTACACAATCAAAGGAATGTATTAATTTGATTACACAATCAAAGGAATGTATTAAGACCATTTATATTAGTATCTTAATAAAAAAAAAAACGTATTTTTGTCCAAGTTTTCATTAAAATCCAGTATAAAATTACAGTAATTCAACTTTTTTTTTTATTAATTTTAGAAAGAAAAAACACCACAAAACATTTTTTTTAATAGTACCACTTCCCAGTGGTACGACTTTAAGTTGGTACGAGTTAACTTTTTTGGTACGAGTTAACATGGTACGAGTTTCCGTTGGTACGAGTTAACTTGCTTCCCCTTTTTGGTAGTCTCAAAAAAAAATATCTCCACTGGCACTGCCTGATGTCAAGTGACTTGAAGTGTTGCAGTGCATAATTTGACTCCCTTGAAGTAGTTTATTTCTATCTTAACTTAAATTTATTTCCTTTCTATAAAAATAATATATGTTTTAAATACAGTTTTGGCTCAGTTTGAAGTTGAAATCATCCCTTCATAAATTTTACAGAGCAATGCAGAGGCCATATCACAAGTTGTTGACAGTTAAAGGCGTAATGCAATATCCAATTCACAGATAATATTGGATACGTTCCTTATGTTGTGACTACAATCCAGTTTCCTTTTCACATATGATATCGGATATGTCCCTTATGTCGTAACTACAATCCTGTACCCTTTTCACTAATGAGACGTATCAAATTAGACAATTTACCGAGGTTTGTAATGACATGTCAGAGCAACACGACAGATGCCACATGTGGATCTGGATCTGCTTACCCTTCCTGAGCACCTGAGATCACCCCCATTTTTTAGTGGGGTTCGTGTTGCTTGGTCTTTAGTTTTCTATGTTGTGTCTTAAGTACCATTATATTTTATTATTTGTCTGTTTGTCTTTTTCTTTTTTAGTTTGGCGGTGTCAGTTTATTTTCGATTTATGAGTTTGAATGTCCCTCTGTATCTTTTGTCCCATTTCGACATTTATGAAACATTTTTCATATTAAACTGTTCACCCTGTTCACCGTTTCAGGAACTAAAGGTATATGTGTAAAATAATTATTCTTGAAATATTGGTATACAGACAATGGATTTTTGGCCAATGACGTTCAGTGTTCTCCACAGACTTTAATGACCGCAGGCCCAGATTGTTTAAATTTTGAGCATGGTTCTATAGGTCTTACCGTGATGTATAATTTTTGTTCGTGGTGCTAAAATTAAAGTTTTAAACAACCTGGTAAATCTTTTCTTCTGTGTGGTATGAAAAAAAAATTGACCTGTTCAAACCAGATTGTTTACACCAGGTGATCTATTTACTTTATGAGGTTAACCTTTTAATTGGATTTAATGGATGTAATTAACACTTGCAACATGATTCTTTTGTGTTTTAATTAAGTGATCATAACTGTATGATCACCGAGAACTATTTTATGGCTTCCACTCACCACCGAAGAGCTGACTTGTGACAAATACATTGAACACAAACAGTGCTGACTCAATAGTTGTACACATGTTGTTACATTTTTGACTTTTGTTAAGACAATGTAAGAATTGAATGCTTCTTTTTGTAAATTAATCATTTGTTCATTTGGGTATAAATGCATTGTACTAAGTAACTTTAAGTTAGTACATTTTGTATGAAGAGTGAATCACTTCATTCTAAAAATATGCACAAGGTCAACATGGTCAATGCTTTTACAACCCTTTAAAACATTTATTTGAATTACCATGATTCTATACTATCATGCTTATAATTACATTTTTTAGCTTTGATCATGAAAACACGATTACCATGATTACAATCAAGTTTTCTTTTATTTACCTGTGCACTTTATTGTGGATACATGTGTCATCGTTAAGGTTATTGTTCTTTTTTAAAATGAATGTTAATTTTAGAATGACATGAGATTCAAATGTGTATCCTTTTTTAAGAAATACAATATGAATAATTTTCAGTTGTCATTATTCATGTTATTGATAAATTAGCTTTACAGTTGGTTGTAATATTTATTACATTTGTAGCTGTTAAACATGTTAAAGTACTGTTTCCTTTTAAATGTTTAACACGTTTACTTTTACTGTAGTAAAGAATTAAATATTGAAAAAATAGAAAATTCAGTTGCAAACATGTGTGTCATGTCAATAATAGAAATGTATTTTTTTCAGCTGTAATATTATACATTTATCATCCTTCCCTCTGTCTATATCACCCTGCTAAGTTGCTCTGCAATACTTGTATCATTGCTTTGAGACGAGAGCAGGCATTATCAGCAACGTCACAATGTGAGAGGAGACGTTATCAAGCTTGCTTTCGTCAAGCGTAAAACTGTCTTTATATGGAGGGGAAAAAAGACCAGTAAGGCAAAAAAAAATATATGTCTGTTTCCTGCTTCCAACATGTCCAAGGCAAATAAATCAGGTTTCGGTAGGTCAGGATTTTTTTTTTTTTTGATTTTTTTGATTTTTGCACTCCCTGTCAGATTTGCATTCGGTTACATGTCATGTTTGGTTAGGGTCCTGTACCCCAAAATGATTTAATCCATATAAAGAAGCTTTAATTGAATAATCCTCCCAGTGCTGACATTTTTTAAACCTTAATGAGGGTGGTAAAGGGTTATTTTCGTGCAACGTGATCACCGTTTTTTATTTCCCGTTCAACATGTTTTTACTTTTTTATTTGACGTTCAGTCGTGCAAGACGGGTGCCTCGTTCAACGTGTTCTGCTTATTTAATTTAACGTGCATCGTGATTTTCAAAGTCTTATTTTGCGTGCTCGGTATTTTTAAATAAAATTCAAACACTTGGCAGGGATCGTCAAGAAATACTTTTTTAAAAGCTGTAAACCAATTAAATCATAAATGTGTATTCTTAATCGGGAATATCAAGTAAAACAAAGAGTTAATATATACAAAAAGACAGTGATTCAGTCACAAAAGGTTCACATAAAAGTATTTATTTTTCGTGCAACGTTCATTACAGAAATTATTTCACGTTCAACGTGAAATTATATCTTATTTCACATTTTTTTCGTGCAAGCACACCCCCCCCCCCCCCCCCCCTTTACCACCCTCCTTAATTGTAGCACATTTGTGCTCGTAGCAGCCATTTTGATTGTTTGGGCATAGTGAAATACAGATCTGGATCGGACCAGGAATGAATTTTTCCGGACCGGAAACGATTTTTTTCCGGATTGGAATAAAAAGATCTAGGGTCGGGGGGTTTGAGTCAGGGTCGGTTGGGAAACAGGAAACAGACATATATTTTTTTTTGGCCTAATAGAACGATAAATTGATAATCATGTTTTCTTTGTATATTTATCGTTAAATATCAATGTGTATAGCCAGTCAAGGTCGTTAAAAACTTCCATTTGTTGTTGTAGAAAACCCAATAATCTATATGTACATGTAGATGTAATAATGTGTTCATATAAATATTACATGTATGATATATATTCTTTAATTTATATTCAGTATCTAAAAAATGATTAAGCATTTATAAGTATTGTACATATACTTTATTTTCTTGTTAGACAAGAAAGTGCACCTTTTCTATATAATGAGAGTTACATGTTGTATTGTCACCCTCCAGCTTAAACATGATTCATATATATACAAGTCACATTACCTGATGATCTGCGGAAGCAGTGAAAGTACTAGTAAAAAAGTGATGCATAGAAACCGTAATTAACTTTTAATAATTTTCTTATATAGTCTATATATATATATATATATATATTGGGAATAAAGCAACCACTTATTTAATTCAGAATTTTTACAGGTTAGAAACTTGCGTGTTCATCATTTTAAACTGTAGTACCAATTGAATATCATTTTGAGATTTTATTCTAGTCATTATTCAGAGATATTTTTAAAAACATGTACATAAAATATAACTTCTCTAACATCAGAAAAAAAATGCACTGTTTAGCCTTCAACAATGAACCAAACCTTACAGTTTATACTTTTATGAAAGGTATAAAAGAATTAAGAGTTTAATATGCAAGAAATGAATCCATTTGAGTATTTCAAATTTATATGTATTGTAATTTACAAATAATTAAACTTAGCAGTCATGGCAGTTGGGATTTAAAACTTTTACTATGTTTAAGGACTGAGTCAATATTTTCTACCCGTTACACTGCTAATAGTGTAAAATGTTGAAAAAATATGGTATATACATCATGTACATATATATTCTTAAAAATAACCTATCAACAAAACAAAACATTATTCAAAGCTGCACTTTTGATATATCTGGTCATTGTAGATTTTTAATTCATGGTTGCCAATGTCTGCACATAAGGGTTTTGAAAAATTTTACCTCGTTTCAGCATATATTTAATTTCATAGTTTTTCTGTACTCATAAATTTCAATTGTTACTGGATCATGATTCTATTTCTTATAAACTTTGCATTACTGTATGGTCTATCAGAGACTAGTGTGATGGGTACACTGTATATGTATAGTGTAAAAGATATACATGTACATTGTAACTCTATTAGACATGTCTAAACATTTTTTTGCTAAATGGAAGTGTTCGATGGTTTTACCTGGAGACACTAAATTGATGGCCAAATGAAATTTTTACTAAAAAGGACTAGAAATGTATTCCATAAATAACAAAGATAAATACATGTTTAAATCAATTTCTAGTTTTAAAAGCATCTTTTTACATTATTTGAAATTGGTTTTTTTTTTTAAACTTCTTGACTATCATGACAGTAAGGTTTTAAATTATAGCAGCCCTGATTGATTATTTAATTTACATGTACATAATTCACATATTATCACTTAAAAAATTAAAATCTTTCATTGGTTTTATAATAAAATGATTGTATTGATTAGTTGACAAGTTCAAAGTATCACAATATTTCTAAAAGTACATTGTACTTAGCTGGTTTATCCTGTTTCAGTCTCTACATTTTAGAATAAATCTTTTCTATAGAGGAACTTTAAAAACATTGTGAAAATCAAGAAATTGTTCATCTTTGTTGAAATCAGATCATCAGTGAAAAGATTTAAATCTAAGGATGCATAGTTAATCAAAACGATACCACAGAAAACTTTCTGTAATTTTAAAAAGGTTAACTTCCAAACTCAATCAGGCGTAGCAATATACTGTAAAATCTTACAAATCAATGTATAAACATTTGTGTCTTTGAACCTGCCTTTTAAGGTACCAAATAACATGAATAATTAGGTCTGCTTTATTTCACATTCACATGATGTACATGTACTGTATATCATTATACCTGATGAGCATGTGAGGGTAAAGATATTGTAAGTTGATTTTTCAGAGGTTAAATATATTTGTCTGACATATTTGTAATTGAATTCTCTAAGATTCATTCGCAATATCTGTGTACTGTAAAAGGACTTAACAAGAATTTTAACAGTAGGACTACAATTTTAAACCTTGGGGTAAACATGTTCTGTAAATGTAAAGGTCACTGACCATATAGTATAACATCTTTCATATTAGTTAATCTTAACATTTCTGGGTCAGTGAATGCTAGTCAAGTAAATTAGTATTACATGAACATGACATATAAAGTCTCCAGGCTCCCCTTCTTAAACATCTATCTTACCTTATTACTACTTTTGTAGCAGTTTATATCCTACCTCTATTTTAGGTTCTTGAACTCTTTGTTTTGCCGAGTCTTACTGCCACTTGTAAGTGACTAAGAGGGTATTATGTTACATTTATATACCCCAGCTTTAAAATAGTGGGGGTATACTTATTTCTTATTATACCTATTTCAATTATAATAGTGGGGGTATACTGTTTTATTATTATACCCCTTTTAATTAAAAAAGTGGGGGTATACTGTTTTACCTCTGTCTGTCTGTTTGTCTGTCCATTTGTCAGTCTGTCCGTCCCCCAAATATTCTCGTCGCATCTTTCTCAGGATCAACATTATTAGGATTTCTGAAATTTATTTTCTGGGTTTATATAAGTCAGCTTTACTGTGACTTGGTGGGTTTTCAGATTCATCACTCAACAACTTCCTGTTAACCTTATTTCCTTTTAGCGAGCTGGAGTATTATCAGTGAGCAGAAGCTCACAGATTCACTTGTTTAGTACTGTTTCGATATACATGATATAGCTGATTGTTGTTTTTATGTCATCATGGAAATCATTGGTTCAGTAGTTGGTGCCAACTTCCAAGCAAGGACCGAAGCTCATAAACTCGACAACCTTGCTTCGGAAGTTGTAGTTGGTGCATCACTAATGACCTGATTTATGACCTGATTTATTGCAACCACTGACTTTTAAGTTTCCTGTTGAACAAGTCATAATTTAAAAAGAAATTGGTTCTAATTATCTGAGCTAAAATTGGTGGAGTGTAAAAAATTAACAAAAAAGCAGTATGAACACTGTATATATTTACCCTGCCCCTGTTTTTTTGCAGCATCTTTGTTAGCAGGGGGTTACGATCCAGCCCTCTCCTGGATTGCAACCCTTGGCTAGTGAAGATCATGTTCTTTCACTAACTTACAATGTACATTATATGTAGTTAAGTTAACTTCAAAATGTAATGAAACTTCACAAAATTTTAAAACCTATCTTAAATTAGAGTCTCAAATAACCTAAAACATTATGTTAAACATGTTAAATGATTATATTTTAGTCATATATTTTTTGACAGATCATTAGTTTTAAAATTAATAAACTTGAGAAATTATTCAAAATCAAATTTAAAAAAAATTGGAATTCATAGTCATGATAGTAACCTTTCAAATCCAACCCTTGAACAGGCCCTGCAAATAATTTGAAGATTGAAGATTTTACAGATTAATTTGAAGATGAAATGCAATAAGATTTAAATTTCAACTCAAAGGGTATTCATACATGTAGCAAAACTGGATGCATACTGCTTATCCTATACCCCCTTGATAAGACCCTGCAACTTCACAAATGAATATTAATCAGTAAAATTAACAAATTTATAGCAATTGTTTAAATTATTGAGTGTGCAGGGAAAATGTATATAGACATTATCGCATGAAATAAATTTGATCTATTTATTACATGCTTTATTCAATACTTTCAAATGGCATGAATAGATCATGAAACACATGTTTCAGGAATTGTCTTATGAAGAAATTTCTTAATAGGTTTATTGATAATTGTCTGTCGTAGGAGGATAAAAAAAGATATAAGCTTATATCATATATCACAAGTTTGTCAAGTTTATATATAGATGTCAATATTTTGGTCACAGCTGTTTAGTCTTAAAAACATCATTAAATAATCCTGAAAACTTAAACTTTACACATAGCCTCTCTTTTTTGTGCTAACACTTTGAGTATAAACATATCTTTTACTCATTTGTTTCTGATATATCTAGATATTGGCTTATTTGAATGCTGTAATGTATTGACAACTGTAGAGGGCATTATGTTGTCTTGTCTGTGTGTCTGTTTGTTTATTACACCTGGATCAGGTTAAAGTTTTGGTTTAAAGTAGTTTCGGATGAGTTAAAAACCTTTGTTATTTAGGAGATAACTGTATTGTGTTTTTAGCTCTGACTGCATCAATTGGTGATTTGATGATTGCAAATTATGGCGACATATTAGATTTCAAATCTGTCATACATGTATGCTGTCTTTCGCTTGAAAATATGTTGTCAAAGCATCATTTGTTAATTGATTCACATATAAAAAATAGGTGAAGATGTCCAATCAAAATGAATATGACAAACAATGTTGCATTAGAATTGTGCATACATGTACATGTATATAACTTGTAACTTATAATATAATACACATATAAAAAAGAAGATGTGGTGTGATTGTTTGCCTATGAGACAACTGTCCACAAGAGACCAAAATGACACAGACATTAACAACTATAGGTCACCGTACATGTTCATTTTGATTTTAACTGTTTAAAATACATATATATGGCAAATAGGGGGTTTTAATATGATTTTGAAATACATTGAGAACATGACACATTTACTTTTGTTTTAATTTGTTATTTGAGCATTCCTCAATGGAGGTGTTAAACATTTCTTCAAAATTAAGGAATTGTTTAATTGAAAAACAAAATTAGGCAAGTACTGCTTAAAATGCCTGTTGTCATTATTTACATGTTTAAAATTAAACCAATTGATAAAGACATTTCACATGTTTTTTGATGGAAAAATGGCAACATCTAGGTCAGTCTTCACAAATAAACACAAGACACTCCATACACAAAATAATTTAATGAAAGAATAATTTTTCAGCCTGTAACTTGAAAAGTTCTTGGGGAAGACTGATGCGGGGTTATGTTAGATAATTTGTATAGACTTACTTTTATCCACTAGATATTCATTTTCAGGAAGGTTCAAACCAATGGTATAGTTGCTGACTTGTCATCATGAGGAGGAATACAGTGACCTTACTCAAGTTTTTAGTAGCAGCTGTACTATGTATTATGGCCATCAAGTACTTCACAGGGGGTCATGGAGGTACACAGGATGTATATGTTGATAGCAAATTTCCACATGAAGGAGGAGGAGGAGGTGGAGCTGGAAACAAACGGGTAAGATGTAGGGATAGTGTTTAGATGATTGTATATGTGTCAGAAAAGTGGCATGGCGTAATACTGCAGAAAGTTCAGTTTAAAAGTTTCCCTGTTCGAAGGTGTCAATATGTAATACTATGACAGTTCAGTATTAAAGTTTCATAAAAATAAACCATAAGAAGACTTGTATGTATTAAAAGATGACATTATGTAATACTGTACATAGTATGATTGTTCAGTGCAAAATTTTCCAAAAAAAGCACAATAGTTTCAATGGTCTTACCATATTGGTTAGTATTCATGGTATTGGAATAGGGTTCAAAGACATTTGGAAAATTTTCTTTTTTTATGCCCCAAATTGAATGGTTAAAGACTTTTTCTGCAAATTGTTGAAATTTTGTTTAACACATCTGTGATTTTTATGTGAAGTACTTTCTCTACACTTTTACATATTAAATGATTGACAAGTTACTCCTAATTTTCAAAACTAAGATGTATAGATATTTGGTAGATTTATACCATGAAGTTTTGAGGTACCAGAAAAACTTAAAAATATTGGGTAAACTTTACAGCAGCATTTTCCTAGCATGGAAACTGAAAAGAAGAATGATTACAACTTCAAGTTAGGTAAACTTACTAAAAAGTATTTTTTTAAATCTTTATCAGATATTTTGTATTGTAGGCAATGATCATTAGTGATGGAGACATGAAAAAGATAGATTGGCATAATTATAAACAGATAGCAGAAGAAAAACAAAGAACAGGTGGGTATTATTTAATATTGCTAATTTTGCAATAATGATGAAATTGTGAAAAAAATCTTCCTGTAAAATTTTATAGAAAAAATGCAGAAATTGAAACCTGTGAACAAGTTTTGCCTTTGGAATCATAATTTTACTTTTTGAAAATATTCCATTAAACAGTACTGGTATATCAGCTGGATTTGGCAACTTTTAATTGCATCCTAGTGATGTTTTATTATATTAGCATGATTTATTTTGGGGGTTTCTCCATCATGAAAAAACAGTGTGATGTATATCAATGTTAGCAGATGACGAAAGATCTTCTATGGAACTAATGCACTGTCTTAGAATTTTTGAAATTAATTAAGCTTTATATTTGTAGGTCCTGGTGAGCAGGGACAGTCTGTTATATTAGATGCTGCAGATGAGAAGAAGAAGGCAGACTTATATAAAGTGAATGGTTTTAATGCCTTTGCCAGTGATAAAATCTCCCTGCATAGATCTATGAAAGACATCAGACATCCTGAGTAAGGTTTTACATTTAAAATATGATACATAAGATTTTTTTAAATAAAACATTTGCAAAATATTTAAATAAGATTGTTCAGATAAAAATTGTATTACTAGGTTTTATTCAATATGAAGATATTTTAGATAGATGCTCATTTTACTAGCAAAACTGTTTCATGTTAACTTTCTTTGACCTAGCTAAATATCGTTACTCACAAACCAAATATAAGTACTGAACGGTTCTTGGATTACTACTTGTGTTATAAATTCTGTAATAATATTACCCCTAGTGGCAGGCTTGGAAAAAAAATAGAAAATTGTAGCATAATTCCAGCATACTTCTATTATCCAAACAATTTGGTAAAACAAGACATTACCTGAACAATGATTACAAAATTGGAACAATTGTAAACTCTTATATATCTGACTTGATAAATATTATCCTTCGGGAGTGCTCCTTAGATAGGAGGAACATACCAGTAACAGTAACAGTAAGACATTGATTTTTTGAGAGAAAGGATATTTGAGCAGCAAATGAATAAAAGATTGAAGTTTAATTGATTTTATCATCATTACAGTTGTAAAAATAAGAAGTACTGGAATAAACTACCGACAGCCAGCGTAATAGTCCCTTTTCATAACGAGCACTGGACCACATTACTGAGGACTGCATGGAGTGCTGTGGAGAGATCACCACCAGGGCTTCTCAAAGAGGTTATATTGGTGGATGATTTTAGCAGTAAAGGTTTGTTTTTGTAGTTCTGTAAATACAGAAATTATTACGTGCATTTATTATTGCGATTTTGTCATTTAAGACTTAAATGCAATTTTATTTTTTGCGATATTGAGAAAAATCCTGTTTAATTCATATTAAAAGTTTCAAAATGCAAGTTTAAATTATTGCGATTACAAGCTTGTCACATTTTTCGCTATTAGAAAATCATTGTACTAATTTCTGAATTCACAGTAACTTCAGTATTTAAATATTACCCAAAGATATTGCAGAACAAATGATCATACATATTTGAGGTTTGGAAAGCTCTAAAACCTGGTCAGGTTTGGAAAGCTATAAAACCTGGTTTAACAAACATCATCTTCAAATGTGCTTTCAAGGTTTAAAATACAACTCAGCATGTCGATTTAGTACAAAGCAGCATTCATATTGCATTAACATGCCTCGTCCTGAATATGCATTTAATTTGCCCTTAGATGTTAAACAGCCACCCATCATTACCATCATAATAAGAAAAGAAAGATAAGTTAAACTGTTCAACCATTCAGCCACCAACATTCAAGTCATCAATTAAAAGTTTTCATTAAAACTTAAATACATTTTTCGTTTCAGTAACCATGTAAACAAAAAGATATCTATTTTCAGAGTTTCTGAAACAGAAGTTAGACGATTACGTTTCTGAAGAATTCAAAGATTTTTCCACCATTGTAAAAGTTGTTAGAGCAAAGAAAAGAGAGGGGCTAATAAGAACCAGGTTACTGGGTGCTAAAGCTGCTACAGGAGACGTGCTCATCTTCCTTGACTCTCATTGTGAAACCAATGTCAACTGGTTACCTCCTCTTCTTGGTAAGTTACCAGATTTTATGATGATTAATTTACTAGGAGTTATGTCTTTGTCATTCAAGACTCTCATGATGAAGTCTTTGTCAACTGGTTACCCTTTACATTTTTAAGTAACAAGATGATTTCATCTTTACAGATTATCTAAAATTATATTTGTTACTAGAAATTATTTCATCAGCATATACATGCTCTCTCTCAATAAGGCAAATTATTGCTAACTAACAAGTTTTGTGTCTAGGTCTTTTTCTGCTATATTATGATAAATAGGTTAAGTTTATTTGCAGTATGTATGGACTGATTATTGAGTGCACATGTCTGCATGTCTTGCAGGCTTAAAGTGCATAAATCATTGATGAGGTTAAACTCATGTTGTACTTGTAGTAAAAGCCTTCAAGGTACATTCAATTATCTTCAGTAAAGCTTCTTCATAAATAGGTTTATAGGTTTACTTTATATACTTGTAGTAAAAGCCCTCAAGGTACATTCAAATTTTTTTCAGTAAAGCTTCTTCATAAATAGGTTTATAGGTTTACTTTTGGACTTTCTAGATATTTTGATATATTGAATGGAATTTTAAAATAATTAATGTAAATTGAGTAATTTAAAATTTGGTATTTAAATAAATGCAAATAAATTTACCAATCTGATAGAAATCTCTATTCTTGAAGGTGAATATCATTATGAATAAACCTTATTATCCTGAAAAGTTCTTTCCGTAAGAGAAAGTAGAATGGAAGATTTTTCTGATCCTCATAAGCAAAGCCTGAACACAGGATCATATTTCAGATTTATCAAAAAACACAATTGGGTCTAGATTTATTAACAACTTTCATTATCATGATTATCATTCTTATCAAGCATTTTTGGACAAACAGTCTTCACAAATCATATTTTGAAAGCATGTAACTTCGTTATTTACATTTATTATAAAAAATGCACACATTCATTTCAACAATCATTGTATTTATAATACTGAAAAGTCAAACATCTTAACCTTTTGCATGTATATATATATTCTATTTAACTTTCCACAGATCCAATACAAGAGGATTACAAGACTGTAGTGTGTCCGTTTATTGATGTGGTTGATTATGAAACATTTGCCTACCGAGCACAGGATGAAGGTGCTAGGGGTGCGTTTGATTGGGAATTCTTCTACAAAAGATTGCCACTAAGACCAGAAGATCTAAGACAGCCAGCTGAACCTTTCAAGTAATTAGATTTTTATTGTTTTTGTGGTTGATTATAGTTAAGTATTTATAGATGTTGATTTTTACTGAAAAGGGGCTGTTTAAGGGGAGGGGCATTTTTCCCTTTAAAAAAGGTCATTTGTTTTGACATTTTTAGGATAGCCCCCTTGTCTTAAATCCTGGATTAACATATGCTTATTTGTAACAATAACACCTGAGAGGTCTTGAATACCTTAAAAAATGTCTTCAAATGTGAATAAATTATGCTTTAAGAAATAGAACTATTAAAAATCACATTGAATATTTAGAGAATTTGTAATTAATCTATCAGTGCAGAGTTTGATGGAATTAATGTCTATGATTTTTTAAATATTTTTTTATTTTCAGTTCTCCAGTAATGGCAGGTGGTTTATTTGCTATTAGTTCTAAGTGGTTCTGGGAGATGGGTGGCTATGATCCAGGACTAGATATCTCTATGTTTTTATTTCTGTTTCAGTTCACCAGTAATGGCAGGTGGTTTATCTGCTATTAGTTCTAAGTGGTTCTGGGAGATGGGTGGCTATGATCCAGGACTAGATATCTCTATGTTTTTATTTCTGTTTCAGTTCACCAGTAATGGCAGGTGGTTTATTTGCTATTAGTTCTAAGTGGTTCTGGGAGATGGGTGGCTATGATCCAGGACTAGATATCTCTATGTTTTTATTTCTGTTTCAGTTCACCAGTAATGGCAGGTGGTTTATTTGCTATTAGTTCTAAGTGGTTCTGGGAGATGGGTGGCTATGATCCAGGACTAGATATCTCTATGTTTTTATTTCTGTTTCAGTTCACCAGTAATGGCAGGTGGTTTATTTGCTATTAGTTCTAAGTGGTTCTGGGAGATGGGTGGATATGATCCAGGACTAGATATCTCTATGTTTTTATTTCTGTTTCAGTTCACCAGTAATGGCAGGTGGTTTATTTGCTATTAGTTCTAAGTGGTTCTGGGAGATGGGTGGCTATGACCCAGGACTAGATATCTCTATGTTTTTATTTCTGTTTCAGTTCACCAGTAATGGCAGGTGGTTTATTTGCCATTAGTTCTAAGTGGTTCTGGGAGATGGGTGGATATGATCCAGGACTGGATATCTGGGGTGGAGAACAGTATGAGCTATCATTTAAGGTAACAGGATTAAAATATGACCATTACTGTTTCCCTCAATCTCAAGAACATTTGCAGGAAAATCTTTTTACTATGGATTCAAAAGCATTTTACTTAAGAAATAATAGATGCACGCTATACTTTATTGTAGTTTAAACATGGGTAAGCCTTATATTCATGATTATTTTTGCCCGAGTGATAGTGAGGGCTAAAATAATATGAACATAATGCCTACCCATGTTAAAACTACAATAAAGTATAGCTTGCATCAATTATTTCGATTCTGATTAGAACAATTAAGGCATTTTATGTCAGATGTGTATAAGTGTTGAGGGTTTGTGTAGGCTCTTCCATGGACCTCCCTTTTTTGTTTGTAAACAAGCAAGCTACTGGCAACATGATTTTTCAGAGTGAGGTGTTTTGAACAGCCAGCATGAACGTTTGTCGTATCTAGGTCAATTATGTAAATTTCGAATTACAGCACATTACAGTCATGATAAATGAATTAGTAAAAACATGTGCAGCAATTTAAGAGTTTGAAAGTGTTTTAAGGTGGCTCGGGACTATTCGACTGCGCATAATTTCACGCATGAATTACAAAAGTATTTGTTGTAAATTCAATATAATTTTTTTAAATATTTTGATTGATTAGAAATGTTAAATCATTGTAGTTATGTGACTTATAGAATATTTTCGTTATTATCCATATTTGTTTAAGGGTCAAAATGACATTTCACCCATTGTCACCATTTTCCCGCCAAAATTTGGGTTTTAAGGCAAAATAATTTTTTTTCCTTATCAGTGACCTATGTTTTTTATTGGCTCATTCTTTGAAGCTATATTCCAGCTTTTCATATTACAGTTTTGGACCAATTGTCATAGAACGTTTTTTTTGATATTCCGATAAAAATATGTCAACACCTCTATTTTCCCTATCATTTCATTGAAAAAGGGTCCCTTTTCCATACCTGTTTAAAAGCAAAATGTTGAGCTTAAATGGTCCTTGACCCCCTATTTTTTTCCGACCAATTTGATACATTTTCTTTAAAGAATAAAATAACAAAAAATATGGTTCTTCTGATAGAAACTTCGAATAGGCCCAGAGCCACCTTAAGTTAATGAAATATATTAAATGCATGCCAATGTGATAAAATTCATTATTCTGCAGTAGTCAATACACGCATGTGCAAACAAATTTTATTTGATTTAAAGCATGGGTTTATTCACAAAGCAAAAGAAGCACGCCATTTTAGAATCTATAATTAATGTTCAATATTGCATAATAAAATTAGAAATGGAAATGGGGAATGTGTCAAAGAGATAACAACATGAATACAACAGACAAAAGCCACAAATGGGTCTCTTTGATTTATCTCTTTGATTTTGCATTTAAAAAATGAACTGCAATTTTTCTTAAACTGTATTTTTTACATAATATCTTATTATTTTGATTTGAATGCTATTACTAGAAATATTGTAAATTGTTAAAAATCAAAATGATAGCAAGAAACAAAATGGTGTTAGAACAATCACTAAAGGCAAATGTTACACATTCTACCTTTTAAAAAAAAGTTTAAATTCACACTTTTAATTTTAGATATGGCAATGTGGAGGTAAAATGATAGATGCCCCATGTTCCAGAATTGGTCATATCTACAGAAAATTTGCACCTTTTGCTAATCCTGGAGTAGGAGATTTTGTTGGAAGAGTAAGTTTCTCATACACAGCAATCAATGTTAATAAGTTCTTTACATTTATCTTGTGTAATTTGCAAAGTATCACGTTTTAAACATAAACCCTTTATAGGAAATACTGTACATGGACTGTAACATTAGGTTCCTGTAAGATTAAACACATTTTAAGCTCACCTGGCTTTAAGGCTTCTGACCATCTTAACGTCCTGGGATTTGATTTATGTATGAACATGACCACTGTTGCTAAAAAAAGAACATGAGGGGGAGGGGGTAAAGCTACAGCAAAACTTACAATGTGAAAATGATCAGCAGATCAAGTTGTTTCTTCTCAGATTCTTCTATGAAATGTGGTTATTTAATTTTGGAGTTATTGCCTCTGAAATGTCAATTTTAAACAAATTTCACAATTTTAGGCTTATATCTTAAAAACTGAAGCAGTAACATCAAAACCGATATTTGTAAAATAGGTGAGAAGGTGAAGGTATATCTCATCAGATATTTTTATACCCCCGCTTTAAAAAAGGGGGGGTATACTGTTTTACCTCTGTCTGTCAGTCCGTCAGTCCGTCCGTCAGTCAGTCAGTCCGTCCCATGAAACTTTCGTCACATTTTTCTCAGGAACTACACATCCACCCTTTCTGTAATTTGGTATCAACATTTATATATGTCAGCCATACCGTGTGATGCGTTTTCAGATTCATCACTTGACAACTTCCTGTTTACCGAACACTTGTCTGATTTTACACATGATAGCCAAGTTGAAAATTTTCGTCACATTTTTCTCAGGAACTACAGTACAAGGATTTCTGAAATTTGGTTTCAGGATTTATATAAGTCAGCTATACCGTGTGATGCGTTTTCAGATTCATCACTCGACAACTTCCTGTTTACCGAACACTTGTATGATTTTACACATGATAGCCAAGTTGAAAATTTTCGTCACATTTTTCTCAGGAACTACAATACAAGGATTTCTGAAATTTGGTTTCAGGATTTATATAAGTCAGCTATACCGTGTGATGCGTTTTCAGATTCATCACTCGACAACTTCCTGTTTACCGAACACTTGTATGATTTTACACATGATAACCAAGTTAAAAATTTTCGTCACATTTTTCTCAGGAACTACAATACAATTATTTCTGAAATTTGGTTTCAGGATTTTTATAAGTCAGCTATACCGTGTGATGCGTTCTCAGATTCATCACTCGACAACTTCCTGTTTACCGAACACTTGTATATTTTTACACTATTAATATTATCGACTTGCGGCAGGGGTATCATCAGTGAGCAGTAGCTCGCAGTTTCACTTGTTTTAATTGTTTAACCCATTTGGGTGACCGAGATATTACTTTTTGGCAAATTTTGCGGCTTCTGGCTTAAATCTAAAAAAAATATTTAGCAGTAAGAGTAAAAATCACAATGGGAAAATAGTCTACATGTCAAGGTCCACTAGTAGGGAATTTTGAGAAAAATCTGACAATCTGTTTTTGAGTTATTACCCCTGAAATTACCATTGTTAACAAACTTTGCAGTTTTAAGTTTTGAACAAATAATTGTAAAGTAGCAGTGATAAGCTGTAAGAGGTTATAATAATTTTTGGTTTAATTTTAGAATTATAAGAGAGTAGCTGAGGTATGGATGGATGAGTATGCCACCTATTTATACAATCATCGACCACATTATAAATCTATAGACCCTGGAGATCTAACAGAACAGAAAGCTATCAGACAGAAACTTAAATGTAAACCATTTAAATGGTTCATGAAGGAGGTAGCATTTGATTTAGAGGACTATTACCCGGCTGTAGAACCACCTCCGTTTGCTAATGGTGAGGTAAGCTTGTTAAAAAAAGTTACGTCATTTATCCATTGTCCAGCCTTCGACTTAAGTCGAAAAAGCTAGACATAACTATCCTACATTCCGTCGTCTGCATCGTCCACAAATATTCACCTTGTGGTGAAAGTTTTTAAAATTTAAATAACTTTCTTAAACTATCCTGGATTTGTACCAAACTTGGACAGAAGCTTGGTAAGATGGTATCAAGAAGTAAATTTTACTTATAAATTAAATGGACTTTGTTTTCTGCCAGTAAACAATACATTCACTCAGTTTTTTAAATTTTAATAACTTTTGTTAAATTATCTTGGATTGTATCAAACTTGGACAGAAGCTTGTTTATGATCAAAAGCTAGTATCTAGAAGGAAATTTTGTAAAACATTTTTACCTGTATATCCATATTTTACATATAAATGGACTTAGTTTTTCTTCCAGTTAACATCAAATACAGTCTACAGTAAAAAAAATTAAACCATTTATTAGATTCATAAACTATCCTGAATTTTTACCAAACTTAGACAGAAGCTTCTTTCAATCAAAAGATAGTATCAAGAAGAATATTATTATTGACTTTTTTCCTAATTTTTGTTGAGTATTCGATTAACAGCAAAAGTAGGCAAGACACTGGGTTCGGCGGAACCCCTTACAAATTGTTTTATTGTAGAAAACATACTCTGGCATATTTTGCACTGGATGAAATATTTCAGTATTTTATACTTTGTGAAAACGGCATACATTATTTGTTCAAAAAGACATTAAATCCTATTATGGTTTGATAACGATGTTTCAAAAAAAACTTATGGCAGGAGTAACAGATATTCCTTTACAAACGCCTGGAAAAGTTTAATTCTGTAATAAGATCTAAAGTTAGAATTGACTGTAAAGGTATTATGTAACAATTGCAGAACTATTAGCAAATATGTAGGGAAGGAAATTGTCCCAAATATGTGTGTTTGTTCTATCTATTCAACAGAGAAAAGCAATCAATATATGCCGTTCACATAAATTTGCTAAATGTTTCCATTCAAAACTCTGCAATAAATTATCTTTGATTTACTTTGTAGATCAGAAATGTTGGAGCCAATATGTGTATTGATACACGATTTAAAGGCCAGAATGAAAGGTTTTCTATAGAACCTTGTATTAAAGATGGTGGCAATGCTGGAGGGGAACAGGTAAAACTTCATAACAGTCAAACATGCATATAAATTGGTGCATTACGTTTGCGTGCATTACCATTACATTTGCGCACAAAAATCAATAGTTTGGGCGCAGCTTTTGATTACATTTGCACGCATTTTTTTGACAGGTAAACTCAGGTAAACTCGGGTAAAATACTGGAGTCGGTTTTACAAAAAAACTTATGACTAAGATTGATCATAAGTATATTGAATTGTTCATGATTTACGACCATGATTTTTGTGAAACCGACTCCAAGTAATAATACTTATTTATTAATTATACCCCCGCTTTAAAAAAGGGGGGGTATACTGTTTTACCTCTGTCTGTCCGTCAGTCCGTCCGTCAGTCCGTCTGTCAGTCCGTCCGTCAGTCCGTCAGTCCGTCCGTCAGTCAGTCCGTCCCATGAAACTTTCGTCACATTTTTCTCAGGAACTACACATCCACCCTTTCTGTAATTTGGTATCAACATTTATATATGTCAGCCATACCGTGTGATGCGTTTTCAGATTCATCACTTGACAACTTCCTGTTTACCGAACACTTGTCTGATTTTACACATGATAGCCAAGTTGAAAATTTTCGTCACATTTTTCTCAGGAACTACAATACAAGGATTTCTGAAATTTGATTTCAGGATTTATATAAGTCAGCTATACCGTGTGATGCGTTTTCAGATTCATCACTCGACAACTTCCTGTTTACCGAACACTTGTATGATTTTACACATGATAACCAAGTTAAAAATTTTCGTCACATTTTTCTCAGGAACTACAATACTAGGATTTCTGAAATTTGGTTTCAGGATTTATATAAGTCAGCTATACCGTGTGATGCGTTTTCAGATTCATCACTCGACAACTTCCTGTTTACCGAACACTTGCATATTTTTACACTATTAATATTATCCACTTGCGGCGGGGGTATCATCAGTGAGCAGTAGCTCGCAGTTTCACTTGTTTGTTCAAATATTTACAAGTATCAGTACCCCTTCCAATAGTATAAGTCTCTTAAGGCAGGAAAAAAGAGATAAAGCCGCATAATTTTTTTGATTTTCAGATACAATTCAACAAGTCAAAGGTGTATGCAAAATTTTAAGAAAATCTGTAACATAGCCCATTTATTGTAACTTGACCTTAAGCTATAAAGGAGTTTATACCTGGTTTTAGAATTTGATATGAAAAATATATAATTTGAATTAACAAACTATTTTCAAAATTAATAATTGATAGTCATATATCCATTATGATAATACAAAAAAAATAAAGTCAATTATAATTTAATATAATTTTTATTTATATTTTTACCTGAGATTACCTGTAAAATGAATGCGCGCAAATGTAATAAAAGCTGCGCCATACGTAAAACATTTTCATCCCCAAATGCGCGCATAGGGAATGCCCCCACATAAAGGTCACTAAAGTCAACTAACCTTAAGAGAGGTGGCTTTTTGATTAAGGTTCAAAATGCATAGTTAGTATTATATTGTGACAAGAATAGTGTGACCTGACAAGACAGGTTTTGATGAATAGATGTATATCTTAAGACAATAAGGAAAGTTAAGGTGGTATGGGTGTCTTTCGCCATCTTGGATTGTGAAAAACAGAGAATCTAAGGTCCATATTTTCTATCAAGTTAGCAAAATTTGATGCAGGAGTGCAGATTTTTAATGTGAATTTTCATTGAAAAGAACCAATTTATAAGAATATAACTTATAAATATTAATATTTCAACAAGTTTAGATTATTTTTGGTTGTTTTTTGAATATTTTTAAATTGGCAATTTAAGGGGAGGTAACTCTAAAACAGTGCATTTTCTGCAGGACTCTACATGAAATTTTCCTATTTTGTCTTTTAGCCGGAAAAAACGTACGGTGACCCTATCTTTTCTTTTGATATTCTCAAAGCATTGTCTAAAAGCAATCTTTTCCTAATTTATTTTACAATTCTATCATTTCGTTTAGTTTCTATTCACAAAATGTTGTTTTTTCCTGTATAATCCATACAAAATTTGTCATTTTGTCACAACCTGTAGCTTGAAAAAATGCGCGGTGACCTATCATTTTTATAATATTTTTGAACATGTATCAATAGATACTACATTTTGACAAAGTATAAACAAATTCTATCATTTTTATTTTAGACTCCCATACCACCTTAAGGGTTATTATTGTTCAAAGTGTTCATTAGTTTCTTTGTTGAAAGGTCATTTTATATTTAGGTTGAGTTTAAATGAAATAAAATTCCTCATTCAAGATAAGTTGTTGTATTTTCTTTATCATGTTTATAATTAAATAAGAAAATATATATTACAGAACATAGAACTTACGTGGCATAAAGACATTCGTCCAGGAAGGAGATCTGTATGTTTTGATGTATCACAGTCTATAAAGAAGGCACCAGTACTGTTATATAACTGTCATGGTATGAAAGGAAATCAACGATTTAAATATAATATAGTAAGTAATAATAAATATATATCACGACCTATAAGGAAGGCACCAGTACTGTTATATAATTGTCATGGTATGAAAGGAAATCGACGATTCAAATATAATATAGTAAGTAATAATAAATACCTATTTTATCATAAGTTCTAGTTGCATCTTAGCTTAGCATTATCCCAAAAATCACAGAGAAATATTTTATTTGTAGAGATAACATGAATTCCCAGAGCTTACTGCTTAATTTTAGGTACAAATTCTATAAAAAGTAACTTTTCAGAAACGAAAGTGATTATGAGGTTAGTTTTAATTGTATTTGATCATAGTTTAAGTAACTAATCACATCTTGCAGTCATTTCTATCTGTTTTTAAAAGAAAAATCATTATTCCTTCAACTGTTTACCAAGTCAATTCCATGAGCTATTTGTTTATACAACTTTTGAAGAAGAAAACGTATGCATGCTTAAAAAGAAGCAGAAAATGCCAATTATTTAAGTGATTTCTTTGAACAGGTCTTGGTTTAACCCTTTACCTAGCTATCGCACATGGTTTGTAATCTTTAAAATGTAGCAACTGGATTCATCCTCTTTTTTTTTTTAAAGTTACTGATTTGAACTGTGTGTTGCCATATTGCTCTTTGAAATGGTTACTCTTAATATTATTGTACAGCAATATTTTTCTGCTCTTTTTCAGGACACAAAACAAATATTTCATCCAATAAGTAATCAGTGTTTAGACTGTGATCCAAGTAATAAAGAACTATTTATGAATCCATGTGATCAATCATCTGATACACAGAAATGGAAAGTAGAACATATAGAAGAAGATAAAGTTAAACATGAATGGGGTGCACCTTGATAGGAGGAATTTATAGGTGATTGTGTTAGATGAATAATGTGCACAAAAAATATGTAAATATTTTTGGGGAAAAGGCAAGTCTGTAGTAAATGTACAATTTGTATTGTAAAAATGAGGTATGCAATTTTAATGGTATATTGTTGTTTTTTATATGTGATTTATTTATTATTTGAACATTTTTAAAATGAATATACATTCCATCAATTTTTATCCTTTGAAAGTAAAGGGGTATACACAAATATGTGTGTCTGTGTATGTATAACTGAATTAAGGAATATTTTGATGGTGTGGTGATCTATGCTGTGTAAATGAAGAAGTGTGATGTGACGTGTAGTAGAGTTTCTGCTGGTGTGTTTGTGAAAATATCATGTGTGACTGAATTGTTGTAACTATTGAATAATAATGTGTTTGCTGTAATAGGAAACTTATTTATAGATTGGTAAAAACGCATTGAAGGGAGGTTTCCAGCTCACATTGAGTCAGCTACTTAAATACATCGAGTGTCTCATTATATATATGTTATCCATTTTGATATCCTTTTGACAAGCATCCTTCAAAAGTAAAATTTTTGTAGCTACCCTTTAAAAAAACCTTTTTTTATTGAATATCATTTATTTATTATTTCTGATTATTGTCTTTAACAAAAGCATTGCTCTTAAGATTAAAACAGGTTTATTTTGTTAAAGAAACTAACTTATTACTTGAACAAGTGTTTCTAATTTTTTTTGGAAAAGAAGATTATTTATTATTCTGATAAATATTTACCAAGTATTACCCACCATCGATCCAGGCCAGTGTTATTATCATAATATTTAAAGAAAGTAATACTTAATTTTTTTCTTCTTTTTTTTCTATATATTGTAAAGATATGGTGCTATGAAAAGCTTCTTTTATAAATTTATCAATAAATTTGTAAGGATACATATTGTTTGTATACGTTATTTATTTTTTCCTTCTTTTTTTCTTTGTGTTTTGTTATTGATGTCTATATATTAAATGAATTATGGTATGTTGAATTTTTATTTAAAATATTTATTTCAATGACCTATCTATTCCTTATAAATATGTTGAAATATTTTTACTGTTAATGTATCCAAAAATCCAATTCTAAACTTCACTGCCTTCATGAAGCAAAATTAAGATTTAAGTAAATCTTTAATAGTACTCTGAGTTTTATTTATATAAGTGCATTTTACAGAATTCTTCAATTTCTCATTGATCTACATACAATGATAAGCTTTACACAGGAAAATTTTCTGTACCATAACTATTGATCAGGATGAATAGAAAAAAAAATCTGGTATATGGCGGCTATTAATGAAAAATATTTTCCTGTATATTATTAAAAAAATTATGATTTCTTCAAGTTTCTGATATTAGCATTTTCTGTACTACTGCATTAGAGTGCTTTCGTTGTCTTTTATTTAAACTGCTGATCTGAGTCTTCTGATGAAGAAGTATTGACAAAAATATATCATGAAAGCTTTTTTAATAGTAGCTATATAAACTACGTAAATCTTGATTCTATGCAAGCCATGACAAATGTAATTTACTGGATTCAAAAATTAATCTCTCATTGTATAGTTCTTTTAATGAGAACCAATGCCTTCAGATAGATATAAGTATAAAGTTTGATTGTGGTCACAAAAAGTCATTTAATTATGGCATATATTTTAGCTTTTCTCCTCATTTGTCCCCTCCAAAAAATTGCTTTTATTGAACACCTTCTGAAACATTCCTTTATTTTCCCGGTTAATCATTTATTAGATTGTTATGTTTATTTGTTTTTTTACCAAGATGATTTAGATCATTTATATTTGAATAAATTTACTTGTAATCATATATGCTTTTCTGTATTATCGTTTTTCATATTGTCTCACCTGCAACATTATTTAAGATATGTAAGGTTTGCTAATACAAAAGAAAAGTGAAATACAGTGTAACCTGCCGAATCTGACACCTGAGTTCTCCAGCAATCTGCTTTAACCAACACATTTTCATGGTCCCAAAATACGCCTTTCCTTGCAGAAAAAAACCTGAGTATTTCGACACCCTGCTTAATCTGACATTTTTGTCTTTTCCCCCAGTGTGACAGATTGATTACACAGGTTACACTATATATATGCTTTCCATAAAATTTAACTATTAAAAGTAAGGGAGCTGAATAATCCATATTTTTGTACATTTTCAGATTCCATCTCCTTATTCATGGTTCAGTGACCTGTATAGGTTTTCCAATTATATGTGGGTTATTTTCAGATTCCATCTCCTTATTCATGGTTCAGTGACCTGTATAGGTTTTCCCAATTATATGTGGGTTATTTTAAGTTACTGTAATTGAAAGGTCAGCACTATTTAATACATAGAATCATTGTAAAGTGTGCATGTTTATCTGACCTAATTTACTTAACTTTGACCTCATTTTCATAGTTCATTGATCAATGCTTAATTTTTATTTTCAATAATTCAGGATCTTGACAAAAAAAACTTGCAGCATATCACTCAGTTCTATTTATGAAGCATGAAAAATATTTCAGTGTGTCCTCTCATAGTTACTTGTAATATTGAATTTGTCATTTAGCATCTTAATTATTTCTTTGGGAAAAACATTTTATTTTCTGTGCATAGTACAATCAAAATACTTGTTCCTTGTGATTCTTGTCTTTTCTGTTCTGTAGATGTGAATTTTCAACTTAAATAAAACCAATAGTGTGTAATTCTTTTTGTTTTGATTTGTTTGTCTTTTGGTTTTGTGAATTTCACTTTATATTCAGAGATATAGTATTATGAAAAATTTTCTACTTTTTCTTTTTCTTTCTTTTGTGTTTTTTTGGTGTTTACCTGTGTTTTTACTTAACTTTTTAGTTGTGTATTTTTATTGTTTTTTATTTCTTTATAATTTAATATGATTAGCCATTACTTTTGTGGAAATTTTTAAACTATCTTTAGATTTTCTTCAATAAAAATAAACAAAAACACTTAACAATAAAAAGTTTACAAAAACACTAAAGTATCCAGAGATGATATTATATAAGTTCTAACAACGAAATTTTTGCAAAGAAAATTGTATGATTACATATCAGATTACATTTCTTTTATAAGTATGGATGTTTGACAGACATTTTTTTTCATTCTTGCTTTCTTCTAGTTGAGGTTAGAAGTCTATTTTCTGCAGTATTATATAACTTTAAAAGCAGTAATAAATATAGTCCCTCACAGATGTGTTATTCCCATTGCAGTACTATACTATGTTTTCAAGCAAAACTTATACTTCTGTACTTTTAATGGGAAACATGAATAATTTTATTGTAAATTATGCTTCAGATGGTATGATAATTGCTATTTTATGTTCCATATCAGATATTTAAAAGTCAATTTCTGTTCTTTCTGTCGGAGCCTATTCAAAAATAATACTTCACATTTGTGTTAATACTCATTTAGAACCAGTACAGCCTGGAAATAAACTCATCATAGATCCCAGGACTAAATTTAGTATATACGTCAGACGGGCATTTTGTCTACAAAAGACTCATCAGTGACGCTTGAATCCAAAAAAGTTGAAAAGGACAAATAAAGTACGAAGTTGAAGAGCATTGAGGACCAAAATTCCTAAAAGTTTTGCCAAATCAAGCTAAAGAAGTTTCATCATAACTTTTAACATTTTTTATTTAAATCCATATAGCTTATTTATTCAAACTGAAGGGTCAGCATTGATTTTATCATAAATGTGAATGACCTCTTGTATTGTAAATTTGATATTTTTGCATGCATTTAAATAACTAATTTTGATACCAATGGAAAAAAAAATATTATAAGAAATGGTACATGCAAGTTTTGTCCTTGTAATTTTCGAAATTATAAATATATATAAAAAATCTCTGAATTTACAGTACATTTTTGTATTGTCATAGATTTATAAATATGCACTTTTAGAAGAGTTCTTTCAAATTCTTTAAAAGGTTTAAATAATATCCTCTTGTAGGTTATAAGACTAAATTAACTATCAAAACAAGAAATTGTTTATTGAATGTACCTGTTAATTTTTGTCCATGGCCCTTTGAGTTTGATGTAACAAGAATCAGTTACTCTGATGTAAATCTTTAGTTTATCTTGTTGCATGAACTACCTCACATGAGAAAATAGATATATCTGGATTTTAAGATTATTTTGATGAGAATTGTATGCAACTAACTAACGTCACATTTTTCTGTATTATTTTGTCTTATTCTCAATTGAAATTTTTGTTGTAATTGCAATAATTTTAACTAGCATATTGAAATTTTATATATGAAATAAACAGTATCTTTCTGCAATATCTCAAAGATAGAAAGATAAAAATCACATTTTAGTCTAAAATGACAAAATCGCAATAATAAATGCACACAATAATTTTTGAATTTACCGTAATTAACTCTGTGAGTGCAGCTATATTTTTCAATGAAAGCAAAATACTTATATATATTGTATGGTTATGGTTGTCAGGTTTATTTTTTCTTTATTTTAAATGTACATTTATAAAAGCATGATAGCAGATGGCTAAATAGTTGCAGGAACCATATTGATCTTGCAAAGCTTCAAATATTTGTTGAAGATATTCAAACAACTGTCAAGATGAAGGATAGCAACTAAAGTCTTGTGCCATAGATATATTTACTATTTTATAGCTATCCATGAAATATTTTTCATGTATATCTTTCTCATAATGTTTCTTTTCTGAATTTATTGTAAAATTTATTTTTGATTATATTTTGATAAATTAGGTATTGTTTATTTGCCTGAAAATGATTTCTTGTAAGTTTATTATATGAAATTATTAAGAATATATCACATATTTTCTGAAAAAAGGTATGTAGATCTACATTCATTGGTTTAACCAATGAATATACATACATATAACAATGTAATTACCATTCTGTAATAAGATGGTATTCAGTTTGGAATGCTTAGAGGTTATTTTTGCATGTGCTTCATAGATGTGTTATTTTATTTATGCACCATGAATTATTAGTTACAAAGAAAAACATTTTTAAGTTATCTCCCCTTAACAAAGCCACCTAGCAGAGTTTATACAAATACAATAAAGAATGGATCTGGACAAAAAAGTGAACCTTATATAGAAGTAGATAACTGATGTTTGAAAGGGAAGGTAGTAACTCCAGAAAACCTAATGTATACTGCCAAAAGAAAACTTAAGATAAAAACAGTTGTTTAATCTACAGTCCGTTTCTATGTATGTTGGCATTTTGTTTTGCTTTAGTTCAGTATTTCTGTTGTTTTGTTGTTTTTCTTTTAGGATTGAAGTGTTTCAATCCATTTTAGTTTGTTAGTATGATTTGATTTTGCTTAATTAACTTATGACTATTGAACAGCCAATGGCGTACAAGGGCAGCAAGTAAGTAAGTAAGTAAGTATTGAACAGCGGTATACTACTGTTGCCTAATTTAAGGCATATAAACTGTGAGAAACAAAAGATTTATATTGGCAATCATTGAGGGAGCATATTTCCTATGTTTTCCTTGGATCAGCCACTGCTATATTTAAACCTTAAAGTTCTTCATTGAGAAAAGAGCAGAGAAAATAAATCTTATAAGAAGGGAGATAAATAACTCCTTTTAACTGAATTAACAAATTGTATTACTAGGTGAAGACGTAAGGGGAGATATCTGAATAATGTTTCTCAATGTTCACAGGTAGTGGTGTAGTTTAATATGTAAATTTTGTTTGTATCATGTAGTGTTCTCATTGACCAGTAACATGTGTTAAGTTAGAATCTTAAAAGAAAATCCCAGTTTTTTTTACTCTCAGGGCAGTTCTTTTTGTGACTAATGTAATTGTTTCTCTGTTTTGAACTGTTTGAAAAATTCTAAAACTTGTGTATCCATAAATGTTTTTTTTTCTTTTCATGTCAGAAGATTTTATATAGACTTTAGTAACATTATAAAAAAAATGTAAAGTAAAATATTTTGTTTTGCAATTTAACTGTATGAGCTAGAAGTATTTAGTAAAAAAAGTGAAAATAATGTTTTATGTATTTATTTATTTAGGTTTGTTAAAATTTATGCAATTCCTGTTGATACATATGTAGTATATATACATGTATATTCCAATTGCAGTAAGCTGTTGTTCTTTTGAATACAGATATTTAAAAAAAAATTAGTATTTTCTTTAATTATCCCATGGCTTATAGTTCTAAAATGTTTCCTCATGATTTAGAATTAAACTTATCTGTCTACTCCAAATCAGAATATATTGCGATGTTTTTATTATTTTGAAAAATGGGACATGGTTATAATTGCATTAATTTAAACTCTAATTTTGAAATTTTTTATATGAATAAAGGATTTTTCTCATTATACCAAACATTAAAATCATAGTTTAGTCTAAAATGACAAAATCCCAATAATTTCTTAATTTACTGTATACAAAAACTGATCTGTTAGTTCAACATGAGATAAGCTGATTGCTGATATATAAATTCGTAGATGATTACTTGTCTCAAAACAATTCCTGGAAAATGTGGGATTAAAATAAACTTTTGATATTGTTTTATTATTTATTTGCATATAAAGCCATCAACTGACCAGTCTAAAAAGTAAACTCACAAAAACATCTGGGAGGAAAATTCAAAAAAGAAAGTCCCTAATCAAATGGCAATATCTAAAGCTCAAGCATCTTAAACGAATGGATAACAACTGTCATATTCCTGACTTGGTGCAGGCATTTTCTTATGAAGAAAGTGGTGTATTAATCCTTGGTTTATAGCTAATGTATTTCAAAATAAGAATAAATATGTTAACGTCCAACTACCATTTATGCTAATGTGGCGTAAAGCAACCAACCAACAACAACAACACTACCATTTAATAAACAAAAACAGGCACTATATTTGCGATTGCTGTATGAGATTTCTGATATTATAAAGGTTTCATCAACAAGTCATCCCTATATATTTCTAAACTAGGGGAAAACGGAAATGACACAAAAAAATGCAAGCACATGAAACAAAGTTTCAAAGTTGTATCTTTGTAAGCTTGTTGGCAGTTTTCATTTTGTCATTTTCATCTACTATATATTTGTTCAACATCACAACAACAAAATGTCTCTTTTGGAGCTTTGGTGGCATTCTTTCCCTTACTTGAGTTATATTACATTTGTACCAATTTTTTTTCTTTCATTGTCTTTCAACATTCTAAAATGTTTAAAAGATGATGCACATTACCAAAGATGTATAAATATATTTTCTCCAATAATCAAACTGGTCAAGTAAACAATTTTTCAAAACTTAAAATTAAACGAGCCAAAAATCTAGTCAAAGTGTTGGGTATTCATTTTAAGTAATCTCACAGACTTAATGTTCACATGGGAACAATGGCGATATCCAATTTTAAGTGTTGTAATTTTCTCTGGATCTTTAGTTCGCCTTGATTTTTCGTCGAATAAACCTCGCAGCTCTTTTGTCATTATCCAAGGTACAGGACGTAATTCACCACCTGCACTTATATGCAAATAAATACTCGAAAGGTATCTGACAGAAAAAGTAAAATAACAAAAATTCCGAACTCCAAAGAAAATTCAAGAAGGAAACTACGTTATCAAATAGAAAATCAAAAGCTAAAAAACAACAAACGACTGGCCTTGAAGTCATAAAACTTTGGAGTCAGTTTTTTGTACTCGTACTCCAAAATCAACCAATCAAAATGTTGGATTTCATGTTTCGAGCATGATTCTTGTGCTTCGAGCACTGAGCAAAGTTTTATGACTTCAACCCCTGGATAATAACTCAAATTGCTGACTTGGAACAGGCATTTTATGATGTAGGAAATTGTGGATTAAACCTTGTTTTAAAGCTAGCTAAACCTCTCACCTGTATTATAGTGTAAGAATTTAATGACTTTTTGACACAGACAGATACGCTTAGAAGTATTAACTCTATATCAGCTAGGTGTTATACTAGTAGTTGTTTAAAACTAGAGGCTCTAAAGAGCCTGTGTCGCTCACCTTGGTCTATGCATATTAAACAAAGGACACAGATGGATTCATGACAAAATTGTGTTTTGGTGATGGTGATGTGTTTGTAGATATTACCTTTGTGAACACTCTTGCTGTTAACAATATATCTATCTATGATGCACTTTGCCCAGTAGTTAAAAGAAAAACATTTTGTAAAAATTTACCAAAATTTGTGAAAACTGTTTAAATTGACTATAAAGGGCAATAACCCCGTAATGGGTAAATTGACCATTTTGCTCATGTTGACTTGTTTGTAGATCTTACTTTGCTGAACATTATTGCTGTTTTAAGTTTATCTCTATCTATAATAATATTCAAGATAATAACCAAAAACGGCCAAATGTCCTTAAAATTACCAATTCAGGGGCTGCAACCCAACAACCGATTGTCCTATTCATCTGAAAATTTCAGGGCAGAAAGATTTTGACTTGATACACAATATTACCCCATGTTAGATTTGCTCTAAATGCTTATGTTTCAGAGTTATAAGCCAAAATCTACAGTTTACCCCTATGTTCTATTTCTAGCCATGGTGGCCATCTTGGTTAGCTGGCCGGGTCATTTTGTTTTAACTTAGATACCCCAATGATGATTGTGGCCAAGTTTGGTTAAATTTGGCCCAATAGTTTAAGAGGAGAAGATTTTTGTAAAAGTTAACAGACGACGCCGGACGCAAAGTGATGGGAAAAGCTAGGCGAGCTAATAACCTGAGTGTATGTGAGTTATGATGATGTTGTAATGGAGATAAATTCAAAAAGCATATTCCTTTACTGGTCAGTAAAATAATAAATCAAGTCTTCAAAATATTTTAGAACACAAATTTTGTAAGAAAATATAATTGTTTACAGACCCGCCTTCAATATACACCCCGAATATACATTCAGTGTTACGTTATGACATTCTGGTATCAAGATAAAAATTATACTCTTCATAGATGCCAAGAAGGGTAAACATATCCTACTCTAACGTGTTAAATATATAAAATGTTGTGTTATCAAGAAGCAAAAGTTGATAATCATATTGAAGGGGAAAATATATATTTATATGTGCATGTCATGAAATAAAATAAAACCTATGTGTGCATGTCATGAAATAAAATAAAAACATCATTGTACTGTTTTGAATATGTCTTTAGTATCTTCCGACTCTCTTGTATATAGGAACGTTTTTTTATTGAAGCATACATCAAATAGTGCTGCACTTTAATGCTTGTTTCCGTCATAAAGTATAATGGTGGTATATTTAGATAAACAGTAATTGATAACGTGTCACCTTCTGCTACTTCTTATTTTCCATACATATCCATTTGTAATGGTATGCAAATATTAAACATGGTATTACGTTTATCAGCATCTATCTATAAATTAGAGTTCCTTGGTATTCTATTCCAAACTTTATCTCGATATTTTTCATCTTTTCCTCAAGAACAATGGAATATAGAAACATGTGTTCTTCTTCTTTTCTACACGTAATGACATTGTGCATTCATGAAAAAATATTTAAAAAAAATACAAACTCCAAGGAAAAATCAAATTTGGAAAGTTCATTAAAAATTACAAAATCAAACGCTATCAATCAACAGAACAAAAGAAAAAACAACTGTCATATTCCTTACTTAGTACAGACATTTCCCTAATAAAAATAATGGGATACAAATGGTTTGATAGAAACTTTCATATAATTTGTTCACCAAAGAGTATGGTAGTATTTTTAACAAAGGCAGGTGATGCAGAAGAATGTATCACTGTGTGTATGGTGTGTATCCCTACCATGTTTTTGTCAGCTGACGCTGAACCTTGCTTATATGTCTTATAAGGGAACGACCATTTAACTTCAATGGAAGGGGTTATGGGGGGTTTTCTAACAAACAATCTTATCCCCAATTTGATGAGAAAAAATATTGTGGTTAAGCAGATGAAAAAAAAGTCTCATTCCAGATTTTCGCTATACCTTATACATTGTTATAGTGTTAATTTAAAAATAAAAGATTGATACTGTCGAAAGACTAAACAAAATGTTAGCACTTTCATGACTTCGACAAAAAACCATACCTGTCCCCCCATTGAAGTTAAATGGTTGCTCCCTAAATGTTTGCTTTCTCTAATAACACATATTTCAGTCAGCTAATTTGAAAGCATAATTATCAATTTCATGTGTGGTTTATACTTTTATTTACTATTTCAAGAGGCCCAAAATACTTCCGTTATTAATTCTAGTTCTGTTTTGTGTAGATTAGTTGCAATAAAAATGAATATTACTAACCATAGACTATTCAAACCCGTACCGAATACATCCAAAAATAAGGATTTTTTTTTAAGGTAGAACTTGCCAATAAAGGTTAAGGCGATATTAATATAACCAAAAACTATACCTGATTACTAGTACTTCAAAAATGAAGCTACACCTTTAATTTCGTATACTTACACCAAGTCTATTACATCCAAGATTTTCAACCACAAGAGGGTTTTAGAGGCCTTTAACCTCAAAGATCTGAAATCAAAGCCTCCAGATTGCTCATGTGCATCGTCACAATACAGTTATAGTCTGGTCATGTTATTACTGACGACCTTGGCATCGTTACCAATGAACAACAAAGAAGGTTGTTAGCCAAGGGACCAACATATAGTATTCCCCAGCCCATCAACTGAAAAAAGAACTTCAGGTTTCAGATGGATGCAGTTGAGCATTACCCTTCCGGAGCACCTGAGATCACCCCTAGTTTTTTGGTTGGGTTCGTGTTGTTTATTCTTTAGTTTTCTATGTTGTGTCATGTGTGCTGTTGTTTGTTTGTCTTTTTCATTTTTAGCCATGGCGTTGTCAGTTTGTTTTCGATTTATGAGTTTGACTGTTTCTTTGGTATCTTTCGTCCCTCTTTTATGCAAGAAAATGGATGAAGCGCGAACCAGACGAACCAAAACTGGACCCTCTGTCTGAATGGATCAAAGCTGTTCGATCATGCATTCAGAAGAACATTCAGAAACTACGATGTAATATGAGAACATGGGTTGCAAACCCTTTCAAGAATCCGGAGGTTGTGGATGCTTAATCCTCTTTTAATGACAAATATGAAGTTGTTCCAGCAGATAAAGCCTCTTATGATTCTGTCTTCATATGTAAAAGCCATTATTTGCAATCTCTCACAGCAGAGCTTGGAATAAAAAGAACAACTGGTAATCGTATATATTCTGTCACATCATTTACAAAGGATGAAATATTACAAAATCACAACTATGTCCTTCTTTCTTTTGGTATCAACATCAAAGAAAACGAAAAAAAAAATTACCGTCATTATACTGGATACCAAAACTTCATAAAACACATATAAAGAACGATACATAGCTGGATCATCAAAATGTTCAACTAAACATCTTTCTTAAGCACTAACTACTATTCTTTCTGCAGTAAAATATGGCCTTCAAAAAAATTGTGATGAGATATATTCTACCAGTAGTGGTGTTAACCAAATGTGGATTCTCAAAAATTTTCAAGTCTTTTGATTTTTCTCCGCTTTACACTACTTTTCCCCATGCGCAGTTCAAAGGTCGACTTCACCATCTCATTAAACAGAGCGTTTTCTATTAAAATGGGAATCGTAGATATAAATTTCTTGTTTTGGGTTATCATAATTCTTATTTGGTGAAGAACCACACTGAAACTACCAGAAAATATACAGAAGATGATATTATAAAAATGCTGGACTTTTTTATCGATAATATATTTGTTGAGTTTGGAGGATTGATATTTCAATAGATAGTCGATATTCCAATGGGTTCAAATTGTGCACCCCTTACGACCGATTTGTTTTTGTACCCGTATGAAGCAGAATTCATTAAGAACATTCTAAAAGACAGAAAAAGCACCTTGCGAAATTCTCTTATTTTTCTTTCAGATATATTGATGATGTCCTATCACTGAATAACCCATATTTCAGCCAACTCTTACATCTCATATATCCCAGTGAACATAAAATTAAGGATACTACTGATACTAGAAGGACTGCTTCATACCTTGATCTTTTCCTCGATATTGGCGCAGATGGACGACTTCTCACTTAAATATATAACAAACGCAAAAATTTCAACTTCCCAATTAACAATTTCCCATTTCTCAGCAGTATCATACCCTCTGCCCCTTCGCATGGTGTTTACATATCTCAGTTGATACGTAATGCCGTGCATGTTCACACTATACGGACTTCATATACAGGAGTGTGCTCCTTACCCAGAAGGAGGAAAGATTAAAAATGACACTCCGTAAATTTTTATGGACACCATTACAAATTTTAACGTCTTTGGCACAACTTTTTGGAATTTTGGGTCATCAATGCTCTTCATCTTTGTTTGGCTTTCTTAACTATTTTGACATGAATGCACTGGTGAGTCTTATTTAAAATTATAAGCCTGGTACCTGTAATAACTATTTGCATATTTAACATTGCCGTGGAAGCGGGAGGATTTGCTAGCCACAAAACCAGGTTCAACCCACCATTTTTGTTAAAAATTGTTTATTTAATATGTCCTGTACCAAGTCAGGAAAACGGCAATTGTTATCTAATAGCCCGTATCTGTGTATGTTGCATTGTCGTTTCGTTTTTTGTTGCACTTTTGTATATCTGTTGTTTCGTTGTTTTCCTCTTATATTTGATGTGTTTCCCTCAACTTTAGTTTGCAACCCGGATTTGTTTTCTCTCTATCGACTTATGACTTTCGAACAGCGTTATATACCACTGTTGTCTTTATGCATATAGATCCACACCTTCTCAATACCTATTTTGAATGTTTAAAGCTTTTACTGTACCTGCATATCCAGTGCTGTATAAGTTTATATAAGACAATAAGTTCTAAAACTGTTGATTTTTAAGAGCACACACACAACGTAAATATTTTCAAGGACTATACACACCTAATAGATTATTTCTACCTTGATTTAGTATGACCAGAAACATTACCATGATAACCACCAAAAAGTACCTTAGAGAATATTTTGACAGATAGTCGGCTTTTTTTTCTTCTCTTTTTTTTTGCTGCTTCTTATTTTTGTACAGGGCTTTACACATTATTAGCACACAAAATGATACCAACAGTGATGAAAATGAATGATTGGAGTAAATAAAACTAACTTTAAAATGCATAAACATGAATAATTGTATCACCCGTGAATATGAACCGTTATTGTTTTAAGTATTGGAAGTCGAGATTTTCCCCCTGTTAACTATTTATTGATTATGCATATATGAATGCTAATGATTCAAAAGATATAGTTACGATTTTGCTTTAAAAGGTTTTGTGCGGAGACAAACATCTATTCTACCACATAACGAAGTTTCTGTAAAATTTCAATCAATTTGTTTTAAAACTGTTTTTAGACATGTTTATTCTAATTTTATGCAAATAGTTAAAAGCTGTGTGTAAATTGTGACGTCACATTAATTGATAAAAGTAGTTTTTCTTCAATATTCTAACATTTACATATTAAAGAGAGGCTACTTGAAAATTGTATAAAAATTAAAACGTCCCTAACCTGCAATTCATCTACTTCAGTGAAAAACTAAATAAAGGCTAGTCAGAAGTATATCAAGTAAGGGGAATTTGTTGTATTTCTATAGCCAATCATTATGTATTTTCACCAGGAATAGAAATGGTACATGTCACATGTATCATCTGTAATATAGTATCTATCGTATTGCATCCACTTAAAAAAAAAACTCTTGTCTCTTTGCCTAATATGTGTAATAATATCTTAAAAGGACATTGCACCAGATTTGAGTGAAGCTCCCAATATATTCTGTAGAAAGTTATCAAAGGTACCAGGATTATAATTTAATACGCCAGACGCGCGTTTCGTCTACAAAAGACTCATCAGTGACGCTCAGATCAAAATAGTTATAAAGCCAAACAAGTACAAAGTTGAAGAAAATCGAGGACCAAAAATTTCAAAAAGTTGTGTCAAAAACGTCTTAGATAGTCTATTCCTGGGATAAGAAAATCCATAGTTTTTCGAAAAAATCTAAGTTTTGTAACAGGAAATTTATAAAAATGACATGTCAACACCGAAGTGCTGACTACTAGGAAAGTGATACCCTCGGGGACGAACCATCCACCAGCAGTGGTATCGCCCTAGTGGTGTTAATAGTTATCAAACGTACCAGGATAATAATTTATCAAAGCTTACCGTGTATTGATCAGCAAAAAACAAAAGAACCAATATTTTATATTAAGTATAAGTAATATATATATTTTAATACGCCAGACGCGCGTTTCGTCTACATAAGACTCACCAGATCAAAATAGTTATAAAGCCAAACAAGTACAAAGTTGAAGAGCATTGAGGACCAACAATTCCAAAAAGTTATGCCAAATATGTCTAAGATAATTTATTCCTGGGATAAGAAAATCCTTAGTTGTTCGAAAAATTTAATTTTGTAACAGGTAAAATTATCATATAACTGATATTTATGTCAACACCGAAGTGCTAACTACTGGTAGACTTAGTATGATGCTTTCCTAAGTTTATGATAACTATACCGTAACCCTACGATAAAAGTTTAGATTTTATGCAAACAAATTAAATAAAACGTGAGAAACATGAGATAATATTTAGGTGACCAAAAGGGGGCGAACTCCCTCTACGCCCTATTCTGAATCCGACACTGGGAAACCCTGAAATAACAGATTACATGTGAGAAGTATTTTCTAGAATGAAAGTCAATTAACATTCAAAAAGCACTTGAAATGGTATTAATTGTGAAATGTAACATCAGAAAACAATTCGTTTATCACTGACAAATGATGATAATTAATCTCTTGAAAACTGACAAATTGAGGGAATTTGATTTTGATACTTATTATATAACAAGATGGCGGTTTGAGTAGGAAAAGGTTATTTGAAAATTGACTTTAAAGCGATAACTAATTAGAAATAAATATCATCTTTCTTACAATTTCGTAAGTGTAATATGGTGGCACTTTCTAGTGTTATAATTGAAGTGAAAAATCAAAGGTCTATGACAGCAGTCATTTTGCTGTATATGATACGTATATCATATAAAATATTGGTTCTTTTGTTTTCTGGTGATCAATATACGGTAAGCTTTGATAAATATAATTTAGTTTATCATCATTTGTACTTTTTATTCTTTTTGTTTTGGGAGGAAAAGGGTTGTCATTTTTTGTTTACATAACTAGAACTATTTTAATGTTAAAGTAATTGTAATAACAGGAGTACTATGTATACGTTTTCTATCAAGATCTTAAACTTGTAAAACACCACAAGTGTTGCACTAGATGAATAGAATTGAGCATGGAAACGCGTAAAGTGTCAATGAGACAAAAACACGTCCAAAGAGCAGAAAAACAACACGAGACCCCCATTGGGTCTTCAGAGCAGCCAGCGAGAAAATAGCGCACCCTGCGGCGGGCTTCAGCTGGCCGCTTCAACAAGAATGCCAACTAGTTCAACGCCACATAAAACTCCGACATATATAAAAGAGTCAACTTTAAAAATAAAAAAACCAAACAAGACTAACAATGGTTAGATATTCCTGACTTGGGACATGGATAAAACATGTGTTTTGTGAGATCTCAACCATCCCCTATACCTGTAGCCAAGTTGAAATAAAAAAAAATAACGAAGGAATACTAGCAGTTACTGACATGCAAGGAGCAAACCTCAGTTAAACTGACTGAAAGGATTTAACATGTAAATAATCACATTTTAGGAAAATTTTGGTAGGGATTGATTTGCTATAGAAAACAAATGAAAATATCTATGACATAAAATGCTTTGATAAGACTTCTCCTACCAAACAATAAATATGGAAAATATCAGTAAATGATCAGTTATAGAAATGATTGAGTGAACTTTTTTGTAATATTTGACTTTTTTACTAATTAGCACTTAATAGGCACTATAACATATTTAAGTGACAAAATGCTCTGAACAATATGTCATCTTCGAAATATGTTTACGTTATGAGAAAAATAGAAATGTTCTTTTTGTCATGAAGTAAACATGATAAAAAAAAACTGCAAAGAAGCAGTCATTTATAATGCATCTCTTCTTTCTGAGGTAAATATTGAACATTACGGTTCGAATTTTGGTTCAGTAATTTTAATAGAAAGTTTGTTTATTCCACATTAGCTATAGGTAAAGGGGAGGGTTGAGACCTCTCAAAATAAGTTTATATCCACTGTATTTGTGGGTCTTTCCCAGGTCAAGAACCTCTAGCCTTTGATAGTCGTGTGTCGTTTTTTTTGTTTTTTTTTGTTTAGTGTTTTTGTTTTTATTTTGGTTAATTTGTATATTTTGAAATTTAGTGTGGCGTCCATTTTGCTAAGTTAGTTTACATTATTGTTCAGTAGCCAACTGAAGCCAGGCTCCGAGTGCTTGATTTTACTTTGCGCTGCATTGATGATCCATTCGTGACCTTGGGCTGTTTTCATGGTCAGGCTGTTGTCACTTTGACACATTCCCCGTTTTCCTTTTATTTCAGTCCTTTTTGTCGAGCAAAAGCAAGACAAAGCGATCCTAGATTCCGTCGACGTCGTCGGCGGCGGCGGCTAAAAATATTCGCTCTATTGTTAAAGTTTTTGAAATTTTAATAACTTTCTTAAACGATACTGGATTTCTACCAGACTTGACCGTACGGTGACCTATAGTTGTTAATTTCTGTGTCATTTTGGTCTCTTGTGGAGAGTTGTCTCATTGGCAATCATAACACATCTTCTTTTTTTATATTGGACAGAACCTTGTTTATGATCAAAAGCTAGTATCTAGATGGAAATTTTGAAAACAAATATTTCCTGTTTTTCCGTATATAACTTATCAATGAACTTAGTTTTTCTTTCAGTTAACATTACATACAGTCTGCAGTTGAAGTTTTTAAAACATTTATTAGATTCATAAAACATCCTTTATTTTCAAACATCCTTTATTTTTTACCAAACTCGAACAGAAGCTTCTTACAATCAAAATATAGTATCCAGAGGAAAATTTTTAATAATTTTTTCCCCATAATTATAAATTTAATCTATAATGTGCATTCCCCTATCACTCTAAAACATATCAACAGCAAAAGTAGACAACGCGGAACTCTTACGTGTTTTTATATATTATGATCAGTTTTAGTTTAAACATATTTATTTATAGTTGATTGGAAAACAAGTGATTACAACTTATATTAATCCCTTTCCACTTTGCTGGTGCGAGTGCTGCTTTGTCGTGGCATTAGAATGTTCCTTATTATGGTTGAATTGGTTGAGTTGTAACATAATTGAAACCTTGCAGTTAAAATGTTTATCTAGACAATATCTTCATAATAAGTACGATCCTTTTGTTTTGACATGTACAGTTGAATTCTTGGTTCATTGTACAATTGCTAACTACGGCTGTGTTTTCGTTAGACGCTGTTGAAGGATAAGACTTAGGCTGAAAGGTAGAGTTCTGATAATTGCACTTTCTGATAATCATTCGCTTCTCTTTATGATGTATACTCTTTAAATCCAAACTTGTTCGTTGCAATTGGAGTTAGCGGTTGTCTAGTACCTCCTTTACCGTATTTTGCTTGTAGGTTTTTGTCATTATCATTTTTTTTTAACCCGTGAACAAAGTTAGGGTGCATATATGAATGTTGGTCTGTTTGTCTCTCTGTCTGTCTGTCCGTAATGCTTCGTGTCCGGTTCATTACTTTTGTTCAGTTCAATTTAAGTAAACCAAACTTGGTATATGCAGGCGCTGCATCATGGGATGTGTCGCATATAAAAGTCAGGTAACGACGGCCCTGACTTTGACCTTTGTCCACAATGAAAGCCTTAACCTTTTCCAATTTTCGTCTTCCTCATTGTTTTTTTTTCTCAAAACTTAGGTTTACATAATTTGGTATGAAATTGCAGTTGCTTGGGGTGTATCATATATCAAAGTCAGATCGCTAGGACATTGTCTTTGACCTTGACCCCTTTGTTATTATACGTGTTTATGTCATATGTTTTGTACTTTGAAGTAAAGGTTAACCAAACTGGTTATACAGTTGCATTATGGGCTTGGGTATATCATTTACAAAGTGAGGTCACTTTGGTCTTTGGCCACTATGATCGTTATATATTGTCCAATCTTGACCGCCTCACAACTTTTGTAGCTTAAACTTAGTTAACCAAAACTTACGGTGACCTCTATTTATTAATTTCTGTGTCATTTTTTATCTCTTGTGGAGAGTTGTCGCGTTGGCAATCATACCACATCTTCTTTTTTTTATATTGTTTGTGTTGTTTATTTATTTATCAGTTATTTCATTGGCCTGTGGTTATTCATTTTTGTTGGTATGAATTTGTATAAACACATACTTGCATATTTCCCTGCTATTTTTTCAAAGAAATCAACGGTAACGAAATTAATATTATACAATATCTTATTATTTCAGCTGCAATGGGATATATTGGTCTTTGTGGGGTTCTGTTGAGTTTGTCTTTGCTTATGCTCCTGCAAATTCCTACATCTTATTCGAATGTGCTTGGTGACTGATGGGAAGACTGGAGCAGATGCACACGACAAACGAATTGGTTTACCAACATAGCTTGGCAAAGTTGCCCGAATAGATGCAAGTGTCAGGGACACGCTGGTGGTAATTGCATCCAAGTTCGATCCAATTGCTTTCTCTGGCGGAACAAAAGATGGATGTGCAATTATTATGGAAGAGGATCTGGGCCAAAACCAGGATGGTGCGGTTTTTAAATGACCATTTTGTTATCAACATATATGTAGTACTACTTGTAATAGATTGACACATACCACATTAGGGCAAATAACGTTGTTATATTAGCTTGGGGTTGTTTTTTTTTGCATTTCATACGGGTTGTAATGCTTAGTTAATTAGAGAAATCACTGATCTCAAAAAAACAATTCGTGTTTGGTTAAGGTTATAATTTCTACATTTCAAACTTAATTCACCCCGTTAGGCTGTGCATTTCATTTGGTCTTCATGTTCTACTTCTTGTCGAATCGTTTTGTCAGTAGATAAGTACTAGAAAAGAGCTGGTCTGAAAATCTTTATTCTTATATTTTCTTTTTAGAATATTTGTTTTTAAATTGCAAGTCAACTGAAAAGTAAAATAACAAAAATACCAACATCCAAGAAAAATTCAAAACGGAAAGTCCTTTTTTCAAATGACATAATCATAATCTCAAATCAATCAAACAAATGGGAAGCAACTGTGACATTCGTGCCTTGTTACAAGCATTACCTTATGTGGAAAAGGGTGGATTAAACCTGGTTTAATAGCTTCAGGGGCGGATCCAGCCATTTTAAAAAGGGGGGTCCCAACCCAGAGTAAAGGGGGGGGGGTTCCAGCTATATGCTCCCATTCAAATGCATTGATCGGCCAAAAAAAAGGGGGGGTTCCAACCCCCGGAACCCCCCTCTGGATCCGCGCCTGAGCTTCATTGTAGCTAAACCTCTCATTTGTATCTACCAAATGATACGATATTCCTTGGCTTTTATTTCCTATCATGATTAAAGGGTTGCTGCTCACAAGAAAGCTATTAAACCAAGAGTTTCGAATGGTGAAGTTGAAATAATCCCTTTGTAAAGTTTACGGATGCCATCACGAGTAGGTTGACCGTAATGGAATATTCGTTTCACAGATGAGAGCGGATATGTTCCAAATGTCGTAACTACAATACCTTCCCCTGTTCATTCGACCTACCGAATTAAACATATTATCGGATTAAAGTTTGTGAGCAACACGACGGGTGCAACATGTGGAGCAGGTTCTGTGTATCCTTCCAGAGCACCTTAGATCACCCCCCTAGTTTTTGGTGGTATTTGTGTTGCTTAGTCTTTAGTTTTCCATGTTGTGTTTCATGCACTGTTGTTTGTCTATCGATATTTTTCTTTTTTAGCCATGGCATTGTCAGTTTATATCTATATTTGTTTGAATTTAGTTTGAATGTTCCTCTTGTGTCTTTCGCCTCTCTTGTGTGACAGTCGCAAAGAATTACATTATATTAACAACAACGCGTGCGCAAAACAAAAAGACATAATAAGTAGACTGTAAAAATTGGGGTACAGCAGTCAACATTGTGTTACTAATATAATCTTATTTACCATAAAAACAAATAACTCTTTCAACAAAGAAAAACAAAACTGGCATATAGACACTCTATAGAGAAAGAACATAAGAAAAAGAGAAAGACAAGAATATAAAATTGACCATAGCACAATAGCGCAATGGCTGGATGTTTAAATACCGAGTCACAACTGGGTCCTCGGTCATTAAACTTTACTCAGAACTTGGAGTACAAAATTAGTGCTCGAAACACCAAATCCAGTATTTTGATTGGTTGATTTTCGAGTCTGAGTACAAAAATCGTGTGTATTAACAAAGATGGAATAAACAGTAAAGGTAATAAATATACAAAAGCAAATAAAAAGAACACTGTAAAACTGATAAACAACGTCAGTACCTTAAATCTATACTTCAAGACCAGCATGTATTATTGTGAAGTCGATGCGGTATATTTATCGACAAGGACGTCTGGATTATCTTCCGATGATTGTTTTAGAAAAAGGACGAGACGTTCTTTGATATAACCCTAGTTTATTAAGTTTCGGCTCAGACATTTGTGATCATTGATAAAGTCTCAGTAGCAGCTGCAATCTCTTTCATACCGAATTAATTTGGAAAAGATATCCCATATACAGGTAAAAAAAAGTTATTGGAAAGAACATTATCAATATATATCAATGTGAAAGTAAATGATATGCCTACTTATATTATTGTTTTTGATAAGTGTCTGAAGGAACTCCGATTTATATGAAAATACAAAGAGAGGTGCACAGTTCATTCCGGAATGCCAATTATTGTTGAAAAATTTGATGTCAATTGAAAAACTCCACTCATGCATACTGATCATTTGTTCCTCTGTGTAGCATGTTTACCCTTTTTATAAATTATTAACAATATGTAGTATGGTGAGCGTCTAGTTGCTTACCTGTTGAATGCAACAACATGTGCAATGAAGATTTCACGGTGAGCAACTATTATTCACTGTCTTTTTTATATTTTTAAGTATTTATTTCATTTACATTTTGAACTTATATATCCTAGTGTCACTAATGGGGAATAAATATAGAAATGTGCCCATTTGACACTCACACAAAAATTGAAGCAAGGCAATTGTTCGAAAGTATTTCCTCACCGCTGAATCGATTTTATACAGTTACGACCCTTAGTCGGGAAAACAAATCCTTATATTAAAAGTCACCAAGTCACTCCCTCCAATTTAGAACGTATGTAAAACCACAGAATAATGCTTTTGATGTCATTGTTTACTTTTAAAAACTAACCAACAAATTTTGTAAATGAAACTTTTGGTGAAAAAATAAATACATTTAGACCAATTTGAGCCTAGCAGGAGTTTTGAACTCTTCCGAAACCCATAAGTTCATTCCTGGTTTATGCGGTTCCAGTTACTTTTTCTAAAGTAGTATGTTGATGATTTTAGTCTTCTTTTTTTCTTATTGATATGGTGTCTTCTCGCATATTTTTTTTATTGTTTTGAAAAGTTTGTTTGTGTGTTGTATCGTTACACCACTATCCCATGTTAGCGCCTTCAAATATGTTAACCCCGCTACACTCAGTATGTGCCTTTCCAAAGTTAGAAGCCTGTAGTTCAGTGCTTGTCATTAGTTTATGACTGTTATATTTGGTTTCCATAAATCTGTGTGAATATGTAAAATACTGGAAATGAACTGAAATATTGCTGAGTAAAACTTATCCAGAAAGTGTGTGTGCGCCCCTGATGTAACTAGTCGTGCTAGATAAACTGCCTTAAAACTTTCCACAGTTTTTAGCAGTTCAGTATTTGGTAATAAGTTCAAATAAATGATAGTTTGCAACAAGTAATTTTGCAACAAATGAAGAAGTATCATTTTACTGTCCATACTGAGCGAACTGCTCTGTAGCACCATCCTTAGCAGAATGAAAAATGAAGTGGATAAGATATTAAGAGATGAACAAGCTGGCTTCAGACAAGAAAAATCATGTGTAGACCAAATATATCCACATTGAGCATTATCATTGAACAGACAATAGAATGGCAGACGACACTTTATCTAAATTTTGTGGATTTCCAGAGAGCTTTTGATAGCATTGATCACCAGGTCCTTTTGGACATTCTTGGACACTATAGAATTCCACAAAAGATCATAAAAGAGGGACGAAAGATACCAGAGGGACAGTCAAACTCATAAATTGAAAATAAACTGACAACGCCATGGATAAAAATGAAAAAGACAAACAGACAAACAATAGTACACATGACACAACATAGAAAACTGAAGAATAAACAACACGATCCCCACCAAAAACTAGGGGTGATCTCAGGTTGTCCGGAAGGGTAAGTATAGATCCTGCTCCACATGTGACACCCGTCGTGTTGCTGGTGTGATATAGTCTAATTCGGTAGGTCACATTCAGAAAAAGGGAAGGGGATTGTAGTTACGACGTAAGGAACATATCCGATATCATTTGTGAAACGGTTATTCCATAACGGTTAACCAACTCGTGATGGCGTCCGTAAATTTTACGAAGTGATGATTTCAACTTCACCATTTGGAACTCTTGTTTTAATAGCTTCATAGTGAGCAGCAGCTTTCTATCAAGAAAATCAAGGAAATACAAGCACGGGAATATCGTATCAATTGGGAGATATATACACCATATACAGGTGCTGCTGGAATGTTGCTACTTAGAAATGGAAAGTTCACAATTGGAAAGCTGAAATCATCTCTTTTGTCGTAAAGTTTTGTTTCAACCGACCCTCATTATCAATTTCTAGATGTAAGTGAAGATATGAGACAGACTTAGCTGTATCTGTTGTATCCTGTTTATCATCAAAATGATAAAACTGCTATAAGACCAATTTTCCTGTCAAGTTATTCACGATGGAATTATGACCGAACCATTCCCTGTTACAACTGGGATACGTCAAGATTGTCTTCTATCTCCGCTCCTTTTCCTGATAGTAGTTAATTGGGTTGGTAAAACAGCCTACAAAGATCTGAAAGTCATTGGATGTTCTCTCACAACACGTCTAGAAGACCTAGAATTTGCTGATGACATTTCCTATCGCTTCCAAGATGCACAACATGAGACAAAGTCTTGAAACAGCAGCAAAACAAACACGCCTATAAATCAACACACAGACAACAAACACAATGAGGCTAAATACAAACCAGCAAGATTGTCTTAAGATCGACGGCTCTACTGTTGAAGATATACAGCAATTTACTTACCTTGGAAGTATTGTCAGTGCTTCAGGAGGCACATACGAAGACATATCGGCGAGAGAAAAGAAAGCACAACAGATATTTTCCATGCTTAAACCTTTTTGGAGGAGTAATGCTTTAAGAACAATCACAAAGTTAAGGATATTTCCCACCAATGTCAATTCAATACTTACTCTTATATCGAAACCTGGAGAGAAACAGCTGCATCCATCAAATCTATCCAAAATTTTGTCAATAAATGTTTGAGAAACATCCTCAACATCAGATGGCCAAACAAAATATCTAACAATGAGTTATATAGAGATCAAAACAACAGCCAACAGCTCAGATAATTAGAACAAGAAAGTGAAAGTGGATCGGACATACTCTCAGAAAAAAAAGACTCAAACATTACCAAGCAAGCCCTAGATTGGAACCCCTAAGGACATCGAAAAAGGGGGAGGCCAAAAAACACCTGGAGTAGAGGACTAACAACTGAGCTAAGAAAAATTGGGAAGACCTGGAAAGAAACAAAACGAACAGCCATGGACAGAAAGAGTGGAAAGAAACTGTAGTTGCCCTATGTCCCCCTTGGGACGAAGTGGATTAAGTCAAGTAAGTCAATAATAGTTTGTGGAAAACATGAATGTTTATGTCAGTATTTGTTGATAACTTTTGTGAAGTTCTGGATGGTCTAGTATTGAATTCGATGTGATGTTCAGTGTGGATGGCTCCCAGGTCGTTCACTATTTTGTACAGTAGTACCAGACGTTGTTTTCGTCATTTTTCCACAAGAGGTTTCCATCCGAGGTAAAATTTTGATGGATAGTCGTCTCATTGGCAATCAAACCACATCTCCTTATTTTTTTAAAGGACAAATGAGAAATATTTATATTCTCTCTATAGCGCAATCACTCCTGTGATGTTTTTTGGTTCGTCTTTTGTTTTTTTCAAATGTGGTCATGTCTGGATCTCATTTAGATCTGGCTTTGTTGATTATAGATGCCTACAGGTACGCGGGTTACGGTCAGTTTGGGTCACAGTGTGTCCATGGAAACATTGTTGGAAGTGTCGATCAGTTTCCGTTTCCAATTCATGATTACAACTGTGTCTTGAGTTTATTTTTATTAGACTGAATGGTTTTGGGGGGAAATCGGTACATTTCAGTGTCAATGTTATGCTTCCTATGTCTCTCTTTATAGTATGAAGATACATATACTAGTCCTATAATAATAAATGGTGCACAATGTTTTAACTTATATATTTTGAAAAGCAAATGCATTCATTTGACATTTATTGCTATAAATAAATATTCATTTACAATATATCAAAGGAAAATAATAAAATAACATCTTATATACATTATGAAATGATAATAGATTGGATGCTAAATATGATACTGGCATAGGCTTTAGTTTTGATAAATTTTGGTCAACAAGTAAGCATCTCGTGCTACAGGTAATTCAGCACCCGCTTTGCAATATCATTGTCAATCAATAAACAATTCTCAGATTTGTACATGTATCTTCTTCAAACTTAATGCAGACGTGTTATTTTGTCTTCGAGTATATCAGATATATTTGCTGTCTCATTATTTATCCGTATTTATTGTCCTTATTATATAATAGTTATGTAAAAGAGCATAGTACCAATTTATCGATAATTGTGGGGGAAATTACAATAACTTTAAAATGTTGTGTAGGTTAACCTCTTTCTTCACTATATTTTCCATATGTGATGCTTTAGAATGAAACAGAAGAAATTATCGGGTTCATTAATTCTCAACCGTCGTCCTAATAATATCAACCTTTCTAAAATTTCGATATTGTACCAAAATATTATCAATTGCGGTGACATTCTTTGATAGATGCAATTTGATTTAATTTTACTTTGATTCCACTTGTGTATTTATTGTCTTTAATACCGGTATTACAGAGGTAGGTGCTTATTATGCCCCACCTACAATAGTAGGAGGCACGATGTTTTCTGGTCTGCGCGTCCGTCCGTTCGTTCGATCGTTTGTTTTGCTTCAGGTTTAAGTTTTTGGTCAAGGTAGTTTTTGATGAAGTTGAAAACCAATTAACTTGAAACTTAGTACACATGTTCCCTATGACATGGTCTTTCTAATTTTAATGCCAAGTTAGAGTTTTTATCCCAATTTCACGGCTCATTTAACATAGAAAATGATATTGCAAGTTTGGCATCCGTGTAATGGGAACACGTACTGAGAACACATTCTTGTTCTGGGTTATTTTTGAAAATGAGAGAAAGAAAAAAATGGAAGCCCGGTCAAATGTCCATGTGCCTATCCCAAGTCAGATACCGCGTCAATTGTTTTCTTTAGTTTTATCTAATTTGATTTTGTCTTTTAGTAATTTGGTTTTGACGGAAGATCTTTAGTAAAATGTATTCCGTGCGTTTCTTACTCCAAGCGAATATAATCAGACTCATTGTTAATGACATTTCCGTCCATAAAAATGAAATGTTCTCAAAATTTGTAGTTTGTGTGGATAATACAAAATACAGGAGTCATATAGACACTGCAAAAGAAGTTATGAACACTCTTTCCTAAGTTCAGAATATACATACATGTATGACTATCTTTAAAAAACATTATAACTACAATTACGTTTGGTTTAAAAATCTAGATACGCAAGTGTTTGAATCTTTAAATTTAAAAAGGACGTTTCTACGTGTTAAGTAATTTGTGGGATTGCCTAACATTTATATCATTTGCATCAGTGGTACCTAACACTACAGGGAGATAACTCTGTAAAGTCAGCTTAACGTTTTAATTACGTTGTGTTGTTAATGGAATATTAAGCTTCTCAATGATCAAAATAAGTGTTTGTCAAACTGCTATATAACCAGTGTATTTTTTCTGATAAAACGGTTGGTTCAAATTTTTAGAATTTTTTATATTTTTGTCAAAGGGTCAAAGTAAATACTTTGTTAAAATTTTATGAAAATTAAACGAGCCAAATTAATTTTAGTTAAAGTGTTGGGTACCACCTTAAGGCATAGATAAAATTTCAGGATATTCATTGTTTATACCTGAATTAAACGTTTCTAGCATGCGTTTCTCTCTTGTGTCTATAACATAAAGATATTCACTGTCTTCATTCGAAAATATAACGGCAACAACAAAAAAATGTCGGCAGTTATCTCGCTTGAATAAGCCTTTTTGTAAATTCATCTGTTTTAAAACCAGAATTATTAACTTTGAACTATGAAAGACTGAAATGATCGGGAATGATGCAATATAGATATGATGATATTAATGAAAATACAATGCAAATAATTCGACATGGAAAAAAATACATAATGCTACAATAGTTCACAATATTAAAGTAAGCAACCAACAAATTAAAACACAATACATTAAATACAAAGGGATGCTCAAAAACAGCAATGCACCCTATTGTCTGTTCCTACTTTCATATTATTTCATATTCTTGATGCAAATTTTTGAATTATGTGTCACCAACATTTACTGTTTTATGTCCGCTTTACGTGTATAAAGCATAAACAGCGAGTAAATATCTCATGAGCATGAGAAATGAAGAGAATCACATTAATTCTAAAACTAACGGCTAAGTATTGTCGTACAAAGTAAACTGAACACGCGCTGTATACTTTCGTTTTTGTAGACACTGACAAATGACAGCATGTCACGTGCAAGTTGAGTCTGCGCACATTGTAAATAATTATAGGAACAGCCGATGAAAGCATCACTAACGCAAGTTTGGATTTCATTTTGATCCGTTCGTCAATAGATATCTATATTCACCCGTAATTGTATGCAATGATATAGTTTCATTTGATTATATTCGAAAAAGCCATCCTTTGTTTCGTTTTTTCATGGCAAACCGCAGATTCAAACAACCCAGTTCACCACTATCTTCATCCAGAATTCTAAAATTCACTGCATAATCTCCCTGAAAGTATAAACATATTGAGAACTTAAAAAATAGTTTTGACGTCACTTTATAACAAAATGATGGGGGAGGGGCAATTAAAAAAAAAAAAAAAACACAAATGACTAGAAAAACAACAAAAAATAAACAAGAGTTTCAGTGCAAAACTCGGAAAACTCAAGGTTGAGAAATACGAACCATACCAAAACCAGAGTGAACTCATGTGATCCTGAAAGGTAAAAAAAATCCTGCTCCACTCTTGGCATCCGTCGTGTGCCCAAACAAGAAGCATTTGGAGATATCTAAATCTTTTTAGACCAAAAACAAATATACGAAAGCAACCGATAAAGACATCATAGTTTTTGTTTTTAAAATATTTCATTGATTTAAAATGCATATTTCATTTTGTCTCCACATGTTTACCTAAACAGTTTCAATAGATTCCTCGTCAAGATGTACCGAACTGCCCAAATGTCATGGCTAAAATTTACAGTTCATTAGACTAAAATATCATTATAAAGTGTCAGCTAATTCTAAAGCATGAATTTTGCGATGTAAATAGTAGTATTGCTAGCTGTCATATAACGAAAGGAGCGTGTGACCGGTACTCCATGTCAAAAATTTTGACTTTGACATGGTCATACGCGTAAATAAAAGTATAGTAACAAGCTACGACCTTAAAGTAAATAAACAAAAGATACAAAAACTTTCACTGTTTATAAACTATATCGATTAAATCGTCAATTTTCTGGAGTCATGAAGAGGAATACGTAGATAGACATTTACCTACACGTACCTACTTTATCTCGGTAGATTATCTTAAAGGGTGTAAATGTTATAAACAGATAAGTGTCATGTTATCGTGTCAGGGTAAAAGGTGTTGACAGAATTCCATGTATATATCGAATAACCTTGTAATGTATATATTGCATGATGTTTGTTATGTTTTGTAAATGTTACAAGATTTTCATTCAGGATAATAACCCTTAAATTGTAAGATAGCATGGCAATGTAAAGAAAAAATAACTGGCAGAAATTTTCTAATGGGAAAGATAGGATGTGAAACAAAATCACGTACACGAATAGGAAGAAGAAGAAAAAAGGCAAGGAATAGTGCTGTTAATGTCGTTCTTCATCTTATTTCCTTCAACATGGAGCAAAACTCTCTATTCACAGCACGATATCTCTATGGTATTCATATCTTATATCTTTTATTGATTTATTCAAGAAATATGTGCATAATGTCAAGTTTTTAAAATTTCGTCGTAGATGTGCATTGCAGTTATTTCCACTTCTGCATGCGTTGAGTTGCAGCAAGTGGTACATGTACTTTAAAATAACCAGTTAAAACCTGGACTACTACTTCAAGACGTATTTGTTTTCGATAATACTCATTATTTGCTGATGTATTGGAAAATAATGAGACTTCATGAAAAAAAATCTAAAACATCTGCACGCGGTTCAAAACTTCTCTTGTCAGTTTGAATATAAAAAAAAATCGTACATAAATAATTGTTTTGAAATTTGACACGATTTACCCCTTTGTCAAACCACAGTTATATAAAAATGGACTTGATTCACTTAAAATAGTACAAACAAAAGTCTTACAAAAAACAATGGAAGTTTACTTTGAGATTCTTCTAGTCTTTTTTTTTTTTTTTTTTGGTTGCGTCCCTCATATAAATATCTTTAAGAAGTAAATGAAATAGATCGACAAAAAATTCATTCATATTACCGATTTAAAAAAAGATCTTTTCAAAACAAAACGAACTGACACGAGTTAACATTTCAATAACATTTTAGTTCAAAAACCACATAGTCGAGACGAAGCAGGCTTGACAGGAATAATAAAAAAACGATGTCTGCAAACAAACTTACTTTAGTAGTTTTTAATCGGCAGTTTGCACATTTCTTTATTCTATTTAAATAGAAGCTTTTAACCTATTAGATAGAAGAGAAAAAACTGTTTATATAATACGGTAACGTATAATTACTTGTACTCATTAGAGAACCATAGGTTTATCTGTTGTAAGTGGAGGTTAAGCGTGGTTAATAATGCGTTATTGAACCTTATAATAATTTGTTAGCTATTTACCGTCTACGAGACATATTATGTTGTTCTTCTATGTGAAGGAAAATAGATAAATATTAATTATTTGTGCTAAATCATCTAATCATTTTCCGCTATTCAGATTCTGATGTAAAATACAAAAGAAATGTAATGAACTAGAACTGAGAAAACTAACAACACGTTGTTTAACAGCCTTAGGCTTTGCTTCCTAGGTGGTCTATTAAAATACACATCACTGTCATTTGAGAGTGTTGGCCGAAACTCTTTCATATTAATCAATTCATGATAAACGCCTCTTTCTATCGAGATGTTCTTTATACACGTGCCACTAAATTGACGTTAGTTGTGTTTTAAAGTAAATGTATAATTCAAGGAACGACCAATTAATTACGTATTTAGAGAACATCAAGAGGATGCTGATTTTATATTATAAGCAAAATTACTTGGCACTTTAAACAGATTTCTTGACATATTTAAAAATTTCCCACATAGAAAAGAAATGATCTTTTTCAAGACTTAAATGTTTTAAATATACTGTCTATATCGTTCCTATTTCTGTTTTAAATTCTTCAATGAATTCAAAGATATATCAAATTGTAAAATTCATATAAACGTTATTAAGAAGAAACCTACAAAATCGTCAGCACCGTCTACGGACATAGAACAATAATTACAAATTTTAAAGCAATTAAGGGACAATATGTTTGTCAAGCATAATTATTTTTTGTAAAATGAAGATGTGATTTGATTGTCAAAATGAGTAATTCTAAATTAAATCCATATTACACGTCACGGTTCAACATTCAACAATGAGCAAAACTCTTACTGGAAAGTAAACTAAATGACCCGGGATGACAAGACGTAAAGAAATCAAAAACAGAAAATCAACACTTTATTCGAAAGTTAACCAGATGCTCCGCAGGGCGCAGCTTTATACGACCGCAGAGGTTGAACCCTGAAAGGTTGGGGCAAGAATGGACACAACATTCAAGCTGGATTCAGCTCTAAATTTGGATTGTGATTAAATAGTTGACACAGCATAGGTTTCGGACACAGAATGTATGTGGTCTAATGAACTTAAAATATTTTGTTTTGCCTTTGAGCAATTCACTATGCTGTTGAATATTAATCCTTTCAAAAAAATGTTTGAAGAAATTTTCTTTTATTTATGAAATCTGAAATGAGAAAAATTTAACCCCCCACCCCAATTTTTTTTTCACATCCCCCTTTCCCTTTTTCCAAAACTGATCTCAATTCAAATTTCTAATGGAGTTTGCAAACAATAACTACTCATTTAAATACATCATAAAATATTAAAATGTAAAAAAAGTGCTTGTTATCACTGAATGGTAAAGATTGTTTTAATTTATCAGTTGGTAGTAAAAGTGAATATACATTGTATATTGTATAAAACAATGATTTAAGTTGATGCAACTACTATCCTGGACAAAGAAAGATAACTCCAATTGAAAATTGCTTGCTATTGCGCAATACTGTGCAATTGAAAATATTTGCTATTGCACAATACTGTGCAATTGAAGATTTCTTGCTATTGCGCAATACTGAGCAATTGAAAGTTTCTTGCTATTGCACAATACTGTGCAATTGAATATTTCTTGCAATTGCTGAATACTGCGCAATTGAAAAATTCTTGCTATTGCACAATACTTAATATAATAATTTTGGACCAACTTGAAAACTGGGCCCATAATCAAAAATCTAAGTACATGTTTAGATTCAGCATATCAAAAAAGCCCAAGAATTCAATTTTTGTTAAAATCAAACTTAGTTTAATTTTGGACCCTTTGGACTTTAATGTAGACCAATTTGAAAACGGGACTAAAAATTAAAAATCTACATACACAGTTAGATTTGGAAGATCAAAGAATCCCAATTATTCAATTTTTGATGGAATCAAACAAAGTTTAATTTAGGACCCCGAATTGGACCAACTTGAAAACTGGTCCAATAATCAAAAATCTAAGTACATTTTTAGATTCAGCATATCAAAGAACCACAAGGATTCAATTTTTGTTAAAATCAAACTAAGTTTAATTATTTTGGACCCTTTGGACCTTAATGTAGACCAATTTGAAAACGGGACCAAAAATTAAGTATCTACATACACAGTTAGATTCGGCATATCAAAGAACCCAAATTATTCAATTTTTGATGAAATCAAACAAAGTTCAATTTTGGACAATTCGTAAATGTTTTTTTTCTATTTATCGAAGAGTCGTCTGCTTTCTGCGAGTGTCAGTCGACATACTGTTTTAACACTGAACTCCCCTACTGATGATATTTTGTAAATATTTTATTTTTCATCCCAATTTGTTTGTCAAATTTCACGCTTTCAACATTGACAAAGGTGTAACAATAAACTAATCATTCTGTTTTCCTTTCACTGTATATTTCATTAACACAACAACAAAATTAACCAAAATAGAAATAAAGATTTATCACAACTTCACATATTAGGAATTGATGTGTTCTTCTTTTATACTTACACATGACGTAAAAATATGTAAAGATAAGCAATGAATTGTACGTGACAAAAATAAACCGTTTACTGCACGATTGCAGTGTTACAAAATGACGTCAGAGCTATTTACCCGTCAACTATAACAATGGTAGAAGTAGCTACTTTGTACCGGAAGTTCGAACAAGATTATAGTAAATTAGATTTATCTTTAGATGATCACTATGATGAAAGATCTCGATGTCTTGATTGGCATATGCCCTGTATCAGCTTGACACTGACGGAAACGATATACGAACTTGTTTTATTAGTTAAACAAACTGTTTGATCGATATCTGCCTCTTTTTTTTTGCATTCTCTAAACAAAAATTTAACTTTATTTATGTCCATATATTTGCTTATCTTTTCCATTTTTACATGAACATTATAAACAATTAACTCGGATGAGGTTAGTTTTTTTTCGGATTTTTTAAATTTTATGAAGAATTATAAATTGAATACAACATATACCATATACAAAATTCAATACCGCAGTTAGTTCTTATTGTTTCATTTGAAAAATATTTTCGAACTATTTCTTGATAAAATTTTGAAAACAAAGTTTCACATTAATCTTTAACGGTAACCATCTAGAGCCGATACTACTGAATATGTTTGATCATCTTTTCATGTTTAATTACCAAAAAATGTTAACTGTGAGTATCGCATTTAAGGGACGACCATTTAGCTTCCCAAAAAAGGGGGTGAGTTTTTTCTAAAAAAAATATATGCTGATCTCCAATCTGATAAAATAAAAAATTATGGTCAAGCAGATGGCAAAAAAATTCTGAATCCAGGTTTTCACCATACCTTTTAGTGCTAGATTTGAAAAACAAAACCATGACCCCCTGAAGTTAAATGGTTGCTGACTTAGTTCTTTCAGTTTTGTGGTCATAATATCATTTGATAAAACAATACACCTTGAGTTAAAAAAACAAAACAAAAACAAAACATTGCTTTGTTAATTAAATTTTTAAAAAACCAACACAAACACTCTTTTTGTAAGATAACATCCATAAATGAAAATGACTCGTTTGATTTTGTAAAAAGGAGATTTTTTCTTATTTTATAGATAAATTACAATTGAGATAAAATCATAAAACTGTGATAACTTTTTTGTTATTGTTTAAAATAACGCATTTAACGTTAAGTACATAAAAAATAACTGATTTCTAATGTTACTAAATGCATTATTAATCGCTTTTGAGAAAATATTTGATAAACTACAATATCTATGAATTGGTATCTTTCTATATATTTTTTTAGTTCAGTGTGCTTTTAAATAATGTAAAACTCAGTGCAGATAAAAAAAATCTTTTTAATAGATTTTAACCTGATTTATCAAAAACGCTGTAAAATACTATATTTTTCTTTTCTTTAAATTGTAAAATTTAAACAGATTCTCACAGTGGTATCTTTTAATATAAATAATTTACTTGTTTTACCACACACGAGCTATTTTTCATAAAACGTATCAATGAATAATCCTAAAAAGTCATTATTTTTCTTGGAGGACATTTAACAATATAATGCGAATATGCAAAATTTAATCTACTAGGAGACTACACTCAATTAAAGTACACATTTCCACAAGACCATTATGCTTTTAATTTCATTCAAGTTTCTCATAGAAAATTATACAAATAGTGATCAAAAGTCACATGCAGTGATGAGTACGAGTTGACAGGTATCTTTTTGTTTAAATATAAATCATTTAAGTTTTAAAATATTGCTTATATTTTAAGAAAGGACATATACAAACGAATTTAAGGTCAAACGAATGTTGGTACATCGATACAAAAAAAGTAAAATAAAAATAATATACCGAACTCAGAGAAATATTTGAAACTGAAAGTCCCTAATCAAATAACAAAATCAAAAGCGCAAACAAATCAAACGAATGGATAACAACTGTCATTCATACATGTATAGTACCATTGTTTTCATAATTTTGACAATATTTTAACTTAAAAAATAATTCAATTACTTTTAAGAGTATATTTAAGAATTTTGTGATGCAATAACGTTTGTATCAATAAATGCAGTTTTTGCTTCTATATATCACATATCAATGTACATACAGTGACCTACAGAAAACTGTTGTTAATTTATGTGTCATATGGTCACTTGTGAAGATTTGTCTCATTGGCAAACTTCTTCTTTTTTTTTATAAAGGCGGCAAAGTTATTATTTAAAATACAAACATGTGCAGTTTCTTTTTTACAGATGTTTATCAAACAAACGATACGTTCAACGTTCCTTCAAATACAGTTTTCATATACTAGCAATGCACTGAAGTGTCATATTTCTTTTTCTACAAGTCATTGATTAAACTTCACTTTGACTTCCAAATTACTCTGAAGTAATCACAAGTTGTATTTGTCTTAAAAACTACAGACTGTCATACAAATGAGAGGTTTAATTAGTTATAAAACCACCGTTTTCTAATATGAAACTGCCTGTACAAAATCTGGAAAATGACACCGAAGTGCTGACTACTGGGCTGTAATCAAATGGCAAAATCAGAAGCCCAAACACAAACACGAAGACATAACGAATAGATTTTCTTATGTAGAAAATGGTGGATTAAACCTGATTTTATAGCTAGCTAAACCTCTCACTTGTATTACAGGCATATACAATTCCTGTATATTGACAATTCAACTAGCGTTACATTGATAACAATACGACTTATCAGTGACGTTCAAATTAAAATAGTTGGATGGTCAAACACGTACGAAGTCATAGATAATATATATCAACATATATAAAGATATAAAAATAAATTATGCTTACTCTTACTTTAACAAAAGAGCCAGCATATCCACCTATTCTAGGTATATTTACAGCTAGGTTTTTCACACTAAATACTCCAGCATGGAATGGACAATAACACTGAATATCTAAATGTCTTAATCGTTTCGGACATCTTTGTCTCTTTTCAAATCTTTCTAAATTTTGGCAAATATTGTCATACGTGCTGAAATATAAATCAAAAATGTTATATATGTTATTTAGAGATACATTTTGGGAAATATAAGAAGAGAGGAAAGCTACATGTATAAATAAGAGAAAAAAGATAGAAATTGCTTTGAAGCAAAGACATTATTCTTTGATCGCAGTCTGATGAAACTTCAACATAAGCTTCTAAGGGTTATATGAAATGTATGTCACATAGCCTGTATCTATTTTTCAACACTTGCCATGATATAACAATTCCAAATTTATTGATAAATCAATTAGTTGCCCCTTTTTATTACTGTGTATGTACTTGTATCCGTTTGTACGATAGAAACCCCACACATCCATTTGGTAAATATGTATTGGGTAAGCTTTTAAAAATTACGTTTCGATTTGTTCATGCTTGATACTGTGATTATAAACATTGATACATGCTTTACATTTAAGTTTCCATCAGTCAGAAGAGAAATGTGTAATTCTATTTTAAAGCAACAACAGCTTGTGTAGAACACCGCGACTTAGATCGCCAAAATTGCTGCCCCAAATTTGATTCACTATAAAGGTATAATTTTGTAAGTATTATAACATATTATTTGCACTTGATGTGTTAATATGAATAAGAATGTATGTGTATACCCCAAAAAACGTTATGTATAAGGATGCAAAGGATACAAAGGAAAAATACACGTTTGCGATAATAATACGAAAGACTGACTTTCACCAATGTGTGAATTCAACTTGTGTCGCTGCATATGTCAATACGAGGTTAAGTACGTAGTATGATAATGCACAATGTAAACTATGGTCCCATATTTTTGTTTGGGATGAAGCGGCGGATATCTATATGACGTGTGTAATACTTTAGAAATGAAACTGATACGTTCTTTTTGTGTATAAATTACTTAATTTTATAATTATATATTTCAAATTGTTATCCTCAATTTTGAATTTTGGCCCACATTTAATTTTACACCTCTAAATTTGAAAATTGTTTGTTATTGTTAACATTTACTGTTCATACTGAATTCATAAAGTAGTTAAATTAAAATAAGTACAAAGTGAATGACATCTATCATAAACATGTAATTACTGCGGACATAATGATATATAAACACCATATTAAGTCCAGTAGACCGCACACGTCGTCAGGTTCCACCCTGATATATACAGTCAGTTCTATAGAATCAAAACTATTATAGAAAGCAGATCTTCTCAATTACATCTTGTCTTACGCGACATCCTTGCTCGTACAAGGATCTTCTACTCTCGTTTTCTATAATAGGTATCTCCCATTATGTTAATTGGTCCACCTAATTTCAACGCTTTGTTATATGTTACGGATCAAACAGAGTATTGCGAATTAAAGTAGGGACGACGACTTATATTTTATCAAAGCGCGACAAGTTTGTATTGTCAAGTATTGTTATTTCAGAAAACATCGTTCAATATATTGAAAACAAGACAACAAATTTAAGTTATTTAAAAGTAGAAAAAGGGTTCGGTCTAATTCTTAACGAAATTCCCAACACCTTACACTTGGTTGGTAATTGAATTTTTTGGACTTATTGTACAATCCACCTAGAGGACAGCGTTTTTGGTGCTCCTATGATTTAAAAGATACGTTTTGATTGTAAATTTCAATTTTTGTTATTATAACTATGCAAACACCATGATGTCATCAAACATAATAAATGTATTTCAGTGTTCTGCATTTATCGCGTTTTCTTTTAAAAGTTATTTCAAACTTCTAATTGTTATCCCACGTCTTTTGTACTACCATATAATATTCTTTTTCTTAACAACTTGAAAGATTTCAAATCGAATATTGACAATTTCTTCCTTTATTTCAATTGATGAGATAATATTTCTAGATGATTATTAAATCAGTGAGGAATTCTTAAGTCAATGTTCATCTAAAACGGTCATTTTGGTCTGAATATCTCTAAAAAGACTAAAACAATATTTTTTTGGAATTATTAAATGCAGTGCGTTCAGACTGTTCAGTTGAAGCTATTTACCTTTAAACATCACCATCATACTGCATTGTCTGAAAAGCTGCTGAACAGTACTGAATTGACTACACGGGAATTGTCTGATCAGTACTGGATTAAAAAGAAATCGAATTGTCTGATCAGCATTGAATTTTCACCAATGAATAAGTCTTAAAACTAACTGACTTATATATTGTTCCTACTTTCAGATTATGTAAAGATCGAAATGACCGTCTAAAAAAATGAATTTGTAGTATTTCCTCTGTTACCCTTTTCAATAAATTGTCTCTTACGCACATACTAAATACATTATATGATAATATTATAAGTGCATGCTACTTACCATGATCCTATCTGGTTTTCAAAGCACGGTAGACTAAATGGAATTCTGTTAAAGAAATATTTTGTAACTTTCATCTCTATAGAAATACGTCTAGGTAAGTCATGTGTAATATTTCCCGCCATAGAAAGCTCCAACGTTCCTGGCGTAACTATGGGATTCGGATGAATTTTTACGTGATGAAAAAGTATAGGTCGATTTGGATCAGAACCTGTAAAAGAAATAAAATACTAATAACAGAATAACATTTGAAAAGTCTTTTTTGCCAATTTTTAATTTTTATGAATCAATGTTTGACCACTGCCCATTTGATGTAATCCTCTGAGATTATTTTTATGTATTAATTTTAATAATTCTATGACAGTATTCTTGAAATTATCTGAATGATTTTGCCTGCACCTTAAAATGAAAATGAAAATGTCAAGCAGGCAGATAATTGGAAGGTTGTTCTTTTTGAGATAAACTAGATTTTGTTTAACATATTTGCCATACTTATAATTATTTGTGGAATCTACTTTCCTTATAAGCTCTTAATCCATGTCATCTTCAATGGAGCCTTTGCGTGGGTATGGATAAAATAATAAATAATATTTGACATAACTATAACTTGGCATTTTAAGTCTCTGATATCCTTTTTTAATTCTTCATTTTCTCTGAAGTATTATTGACATTTGTTTTAAGGCATTTACTTGATGCTTAAACTAATACAGCAAAAAGTAAAATCACAAAAATACTGAACTTACAGGAAAATCAATTCGAAAAGTCCATAATCACATGGAAAAATCAAATAATAAAACGCATCAAAAACGAATGGACAAGAACTGTCATAATCCTGACTTGTTACAGGCATTTTCAAATGTAGAAAATGGTGGATTAAACCTGGTTTTATAGCGCTAACCCTCTCACTTTGATGACAGTCTCATCAAATTCCGTTATATTTACATTGATGCGTTAACTAAACAGACACAATAAATAAAATAGTCAAAATATGGGTACATCAGTCATCATCGTATAACAATTTTAAAAGGAACAATTTAACAGAACACAAAAACATCTATCTACAAACACATTCATTGATTTGTTTGTCTGACGTCAGAAAATTTTATATGTCACATTTTTCTGTGTACTGAGAAGATATGTTTTTATCTTATTTTTTAGATTCAAGAATTTGATAGAGAGTTTCTGCCTGCTTATAAGGAAGCTACTGAACCAGGAGTTCCAAATGATGAAGTTGAAAGCATCACGTCGAAAAATCAACAAATGTCTTCATGGGTTAGTTGACCGTTATGAGATACCTGTTTCACAGATGACGACGGATATATTCCAACTGTTGTTACCCACAATCTCGCCCTCTGTTCATTGAATGTGACTTACCGATTTAGTCTTATCACCGTATTTGAACTTAAAAAGAAAATTACAACAATACCTATAGCTCCGATGAAAAATTAAAAATTGAAAGTTCCCAATCAAACGGCAAAACAAAAAGCTCAAACACATCTATAAATGGATAACAACTGTCATGTCTATGACTTGTTACAGACATTTTCGTATGTAGAAATGGTGGATTGAATCTGGTTTTAAAGCTATCTAAACCTCTTAGTAAGCAACACGACGAGTACCAAATGTTAAGCTGGATTTGCTCATCTTTCCAGAGCACCTGATATCTCCTCCGGTTTTTAATGGGGTCGATGTAAAGTTGTCTGTTTAAAAATGAAAACGGTATCATGCCCGCTAAAATGATGTTTACAAGAGCATACACAAAAAAGTTTCTTTTCACGCGAAATACAACTTATAAATCTAAGATAACAAAATCTAGCTAGAGAAACATTCAAATATAGTTCTGACTTATGAATTTGTCTTTTAATTGTAGTACTTACTGTCATTTATTGCAATTTCATTAAACGTTTAAAAAAATAGAAGTAAAACATATTGCCATTAATGGTTATATTTAGTAGATCGCACCTGTTTTACTGTAAATTAAATCGAATCGTTCAATTGAAAGTAACTATCCACGTAAGTATCAATTAACATGTTGAACAAATGCCTACCGCATTTAATGATGTTTTCTTTTCATCATATATTCAGTTAAAGTCGTAAAAGACAACAGTGTGTCAAAACAGGAAGGTATCAATCATTTTATAATAGGCTTCAAACGTCTTGTTCTTCTATTGTTCATTCATTAATGCGCGAGTGTAATTGTTTTAGTTATTAACGTTAACAAATTGTAATTAAGTACCTTTCTGTAGAAGTTTTGACCTGTCTGTTCTAAACAGAATCTCTACCTTGATGTGCAATAAATCTGCCATCGACGGGCCCTGATTGACTTCAGTTCATTTTAGATTTTGACCTTTTCTTTAATGTTTGGTACGAAAATAAGAACGTGTATTACAATACGACACTAGGGACGGGTTAAGACTACGTGTCTTTTATGCAACATTTCAACGTAACGATACGGGTTTTAGAAGTGAAATAAAGCACGTGAAAGGAAGATTGAAAATTTCACATTGCATAATTGAATTCTCTCTTTAACTGCTCGATATTTTATCTTTAACATACAAATGTCCGGTTTGTTGTCAACCCCAAGGGGAATATATAAAAAAAAATCTTTTGAAATAAACTTTATTACGTTTTTTACAGTCCTGTTTTTCAAGTGTTTAGGCTTAAGCGATCTTAATTATGTTACATACAGAAAAGAGTTTCGCACGAACGAAATCTATCAAGTGATTTTTTTCTATTTTTGTCAAAGAAAATTGCTTGTTGTCGTAATTATATATTGACGTACTTTTAGTTTTCTAACTGGTCAAAATAACCAGTTAACAGGTGTGTCAAATGCCTAGTATTTAGCAATTGTTGTGACAGTTTCAAGTGCCATTCAATTATTCTCACATGGAGTTTCAAGTTGACATGCTCAATATAATTACAGGTTTATTATATCACAGGAATTTCAAGGAGGTGACCACTATGTCATTTCATTTACCGAATAGGTTTACCACAACGACCACAGTGATCTAACTAAAAACCACATATTAAATAATATATCATGTTTTGACCACAAATTAACACTAAATGCCACATTTATGTTGTCGTACTTTGCCGTTTAACTTGCATACTTTAAATATCTGCCATATTTGTCAAGATAAAAAGAAATGAAGTATGTCTTTGCATATATATTTATGCATTGTGACTTTTTATGCATATGTACATGACTTAAAAGTACAGCTTTGATAGAGGAAATGTAGATATGTTAAAGTGACGTTGGAAAATATATTTTCAGTGGCGTTCCGTTTTGTCTTTACAAAAAGAACAATTCTATGATAAAAGAAGCACAGCAAGTTCCCACTAATGTACTCCCACATAAATATTGTCGAACAAAACCTGATGACTTTGATCATTTCTTTGCATGTCAAATTAATGTTTAGTTCTAGTTTTGATTTTTTATTATAATTGTTATTGTACCTTTTATAACTAAAAAGGCCTTGTATATTAAAACAATAAAAGGGATTGGACAAATCATATTTGAGACTTTATTGTAGATATCTGACAGTAGCAGTTTTAACAATAAATTTAGGGAGCTACCATTTGATTTTTATGGGGGGGGGGGGGGGGCTAGGATGAAATTTGAAAAAAATAGGCAGGACAGGAGTTTTGAGTAAAAAAAAAAAGGCAGGATAAGACACTTTGCATAAAAAAAAGGCAGGATGACAATTTAGGTAAAAAAAAGTCAGGATAAACTAATAAAAAAAAAGGCAGGACCGATTAGAGTGAAAAATAAAAAGGCAGGATAGAGATTACAACTAAAAAAAAAAATGCAGGACAAAATTTTTCATCCTAGCCCCCCCATAAAAATCAAATGGAAGCTCCCTTATTACCAATCACTGCAAAAAAAAAGATTAAATATCTCATTGAAATTTAATGATGTTTTCAATCAAGATTTGTCACTTTTTACTGGTAATGTTCTTAAAGAATACTAAATAGAAGACTAAGCTATATCATATTATTATAGCTAGAAATAAAGTTATCAATGACATGTCAAACTGAATTATAAAATAAAATGAAATTTCTTAATTTGATGTAGCCAATCCTTTATAATTTTGTGCAATCAAAACGTAAAAAGTGTTTCAATCACATATTTCTTTTGAAGAAATACCTATCGATAAGATATAGGAATTGTATTTCAAACGATTTGGATATGTATTGCAATGAATATACGTAGTATAATTACACGAATGGGTTAACATATACAAAATGCTGCTTCACCAATTTCAATTAAATCTATCAAATACTCCATAGAAACTTGAACTTAGTTAAATATAAGTGCATTTCATGTCAAAGGTTGGATTAATACAATAGGTGTATGTTTCGTATGTTGGCCCTTCGCTGTAGGTAGAATTCGTTACCTAATAACAGATTTTTTCTCACCTGGCAAAAAAGTGACATTTACATGTTTCTTATACTAGTGCTACCGATTAGTCTTACAAACAGTCGTACCTATAAAAGTTTGAAGTATTGACAGTTTTTCACAACTATTTGCAGATTTCATATTATTATTTTCTCACAACCAGCGACAACGAATATTATGGGTATGAATAAAACCTAAAGAACATAAGGATGGTTTATTCATTTCAATATTTATATTTCAAAACTTCATAGATAACTGCGAAAAATCACATTTTGATACAAATAACAAACTTTATAATTTGATGAAAGAGTTCAAATAGATTCCTCTATAATTGTTAAAATAAGGCAAAGGCAAAGAGTTAATAAAGTAAATAAAGGCAACAGTAGTTTCGAAATTCATAAATCGATTGAGAAGAATATTTAGTATTGAGATACTGCAAATAGTTTTCATAAGAAACATCAGTTTAGATCGAATCAGAACAGTTTGAATTTTAAATCCGGTGAAGCGACTGCGTTATGCATTTGCATTACCTGCTGATTACTAAATCTGGCTCAGACTCTTTGTGTCTGCATAATAGAACTTTACCGTAATGTTTCAACATTTTATATAATATTAATTTACAGAAAATAAACATACCAAATACATTTCACAGTGTCAATGTTGGTACCGGAAAAATAACATATACTTCGGTTAAAATTTAGTGCAACATTGTTAGGTTTTGCTGTAGCAAATTTTCGTGTTCCTAGCAGTGGGATATGAACCCATACTCCTTTCTTTGTCGGCTTTATCTATATAGTTGTGTAACACACTATAAGTAATGTAATTTGGCAGGGGATTCTTTCAGATTACCTATATTTTTGTATGTATTTGTCTGTCATGAAGTATGATAATAATATACAGTCCCATCCATGTACTTTATTTTATACACTAAATATGTGACAACTTTATGACAGACTTTCTCAATGTTAAAACTAAGGATTTGACATTACATGTATATAAGTTCTTTAAGCATTTCTTTAATCTATATTCTATCCTAAGATCCTCTAACTCTGCACAGGTGGTAGAAATGGGATAGCTTCATATATATAAATAAATAAAGTGTCACAGCAGGTGGCCCTGTTTGATCTATTGAAAATAAAGGTATCTAATTAATTTAGAGAACCCTGAAATTAATATTGTTGATAGAATGTGGTCAATTGACCGCAATAATATCAGTTCTTCTTTGTAAATTGTTTACTATTCCCTCAATCCTATTGTTTATTGCATTAATAAACACACCTGAACTACAGTTAAAGATATCATAGCACTCCGTTACTTCAAACGTAAATTAGTGTAGATGTTTCGTCTTTTTATAGAAACGAAATAATGCACTTTATACGTCCTAGAATTCCTTTTTACAGTGGTAATACCATATATGTGCCGGACCAGATGAGATGAGTATTTGGAACCATACGCGTCGCAGTTAAATTGACATGAGTATAGTGTACTGCAGTCATATTACGATATTGATGACTTAGAACTACTTAAAATACCGGAAATACATCCACGTGGCCTAATACTCTAATATATCGTATCACGCAGTAGCTATACATGCCAGCTTTTCACTCACAAGCAAAACTGATTGAAGTAAACCAACTTCAAACGACACTGCACAACCAAAAAGTGCAATCCCAGAAAAGCAATAGTGCTTTGTGATGGTGAATGTCAGTATGATCGTAGATACTACAATACAATAAAGGATGTTGTTTTTAAATTTAAAATTGTAGCCTCTCGGTGGTTTGACTTTGATGCTAAAAAGCAACTTTTCAGAAAAAGGACAGTTGTTTTACTTTTTTTTTTATGTGTTTGAGCTTTTGATTTTGCATTTGATCTGGGACTTTCCATTGAGATTTTCCTTTGAATTCGGTATTTTTGTTATTTTTCTTTTTTCAAGATGTCTTGATTGTTTATACCCCACAAGTATAATATACTCATGTGGTCTGACCAAACGCGTATGCTTGAACCATTTGAATATACACATATGGTCATGACCAAAATCTATGACTTAAATACTCATATTGTCCAGAAAATATCATAGCACTCGTATTTCTTCTGACTACGATTGACAAATCAGATTTTATTCTTCCATTGGTACCTTCCTTCTCTTTTTCAAACTTATTTTTTATTTGATATCATATAGCAAAACATCACAGCCAAATTTTTTATATACACAGTATCCATATATTACTATCAATTCTCTATCTACTTATCATGGAATACTATATACTATATATTCTTTAATATTTGTATTTGAACAGTAAGTAAACATATCATAACAACATCTTAAGTGTACCGAACATGATAGGCACAACGAAATATATATCAAATGAAAATGTTTCCTTTAAACAGGTGTTCGATCACATCCGAAACAAATAATCTTCAAACTTTAGCTGTGTATATTCAACTTAGACGTTAATTACGTAATTTGAATTTACTACTATACAAAGACGGAAAGTTTACCAGGTAAATTACATAGTTCTAACTGGTTAAATCATTAATTCATTATCATAGTTTCCTAAGAGAGAGTAATATGTGTCAATGGTCCTCGTTATATGACCATTACATCAGGAAAAAGTGTTAAATCTTTTAATTTAAATAAAGAGGCAATGGTCATCCGTGACATTTTGAAAATACCTAAGATCTTAATGAATTTAAATGGGTGCTTTGTCACGCAATAGACGTCATTGTAGGACCAGGTGTGTTTAGATTTCTTATTTTTCACCATAGATGATAAACTAAGCCGAATCGTTTGTGCATATTTGAAATTGTTTGGTCTTTGATTTTTGGGGTTATCAACCTGCTGAAACTAGAGAGACGGAGCTTACTTTATTTTGTTCAAAGTTTCTGTTGTTCTGTCCTTAGATACGTATTTTTATAAGTTGGATGGTCACATCCCTTAGAAGCGATTTAATGACTGATATCTTTTTTTAATACTTTTGCGGTGCAACTAGTGTTAATTGAACATGAAGTTTAATTGCTCATCAACAGTTGTTAACCAATGTCAGTTCAAAAGTTTATGTTATCTGCAACTATACAGATAGTATCAATATTTTTATTTAGAAATTGGTACACATATTTCATTAATTATTTTTTATACTTATTTATTTGTTTTGATGGTATGTTTTATAGCTAAGCCTAGATACTTTTTAAATTGAGCTAGTTTAGTTTTCATAAATTGATGAAGTCATAAAGCAATGACGTCACGATCCTCATGGTAAATGCATCAAGTCGCGTTTAAAGAAGATTGACATTTACCGTCTGATTTGAATAAATCAATACAGGTTTTGTAACAAATGCCATCCTACTTTGCCTGGTATCTTTGTATGCTCTAAACCCAATATGATTTCACATTAAAGTAATATAACATTTCATAGAGCGCATTACTATGGATATCCTATTAAAGCAAGTTTTACGCCACATTTTCATAATGCTTACAGTATTTTAACCCATTATTTTAAGGTGTTTTTCATCTAAATTCGGTGAACGATTCTTATTAGAATATCAAACATTTATCTACCCTTTGTTATTCCGTTTTTGAATTCAAATGACGTTTTTTCTAGTTACTCCATATAGTTTATTAGTCAACTTAATAGCTTGCGTTGCAATTTTCCTGTACTCAAATATGAAGAAAAACATTCTTACGTTATGAAATTACAAATTCATTTTAGGATTTAACAACTAGAATCACTCTTTGAACTCGACAATAACGCATATTTATAGTAGCGTTGATGTTTTAAATAGCCTCTCTCGATCTATAAATATAAACCAATTATCTTTTCCACTTATCAATGTTTTATGGAATTTCCTGTTATTAAATCAATAAAGGTAATGAGGCTAGGTTATCTTGATAATTGATATCATTGATATACGAGTGGAAAACGGTTGGCACTAACAGAAATAAAACAAGGAAGATGGAACGAGGCTGCTGAAAGAGCATTGGATCTTTTTATCCTAAATATAAACAAACAGTCAAATAAAATATGTACAGACCAACAAAGAGCTTTAAATAATAACTTAATAACTTAAGGACAGACTACACCAAATGAATAAAAAAATTAGATTGGTTCGATGTGTTTGTTTTGGATTATAAGAATTTGCCTTAAGATTTTAGTCGTATCTGATTACGTTTTGAGTTCTGTCAAAAAAAATAGTTAGGAAAATCTGGACCAACACTTCCTTGAAGGGGTTCATCTCTTAGAATCGACACTTATTTCTGCAGAACCTTAAAGAGTATATTTATTCATCTTTACGTTCATTCATTTAAACCGACTCCTACTATGTTCCCTATTAAGGATTGACATCAAAAGTTCAATGTAGGATAAAAAAAAACTTAATTCACATAGTTTTTTTCACTGACCCCCCCCCCCCCCCCCCCCCCCCTTTCCCCTCTTTACTTAATTTGGGAAAAATTGATTTACCAATAGGGATACATGTAAAAATCGATTTTAGATATACAAAGCTTGCAGAATTTTAACCCCACCAACCACCCCCCCCCCCACCCCCCACCCCCAAACTATTTGATTTAAGTTTTTTTTATCCTACATCGATCTTTTGATGTCGTCCCTAATATATATGGGTTTGAAATACATGATTGGTAGTTCTTTAAAATTGAATTGCATGCTGGTAATATCTCTAATAGTCAATATCTAACTTACTTTCAAGATATTAATTTTAAAGTGTTACAATGTGTAGCATACGTTTAATATATATAACTGTTCTCTTATTTTCCAAAAGGCATACAAGGTCCGTAACTTTATAATGATTGTCAGATGATTAACAATAGGTCACACTAACATGATTTTTTCCAATAATTCTATAAGCTTTAGGCTGGCAAACGTCTTACTCTGAGGTTTTATCTAACCTATATTAATCAGGGAAATAATCTTAATTTTTCATTCCTTCTTCAATTTGGTTTAATGAACAGTTTGTTAACGTTAGAATTACGTGTGTTCCATCAATAAATTCAACTTTGATGTACCTGTTGAAATTTTTTATTCTCACATGTGAATGAAAGTTAGTTTCATTCAATTCAGTTAATTAAATTTCAAGCAATTATTTGTTTTCATTTATAAGTTCAGATGCTTTAGTTGTGAAATAAATTATATACAAACGATCGTTTCTTTTTCAGATTACTTCGACGTACTTTAATTTATCAATGTCGTAAATAAACATGTGTGGTTTGAAATCAATTTCATGTTCACGGACATTGAAATTGCACGTTGCAAAAGCCATTTCTTTTTCAAACAAGCCAAGATATACGACCTGTGTTTTCTATTTTATTATTAATCTGTATGTGAATAAATCAAATCTGAAAATAAAGATTTAATCTTATAAAATGCTTCCCATCTTCCAAAATAAATCACTGCCAAACGATCAGTGTGGGATAGATGTAGGGGGTTAGGTATATTTCATGGAGGTAGATGTTTATTTCATTTGGTTGAACCCAACAATTAGGTACAAAACATCAGTTGATTAATTGTTTTAAGACATCAAATGATCAGTCCGTACCAGCAAATGCGTATAATACTAACATTAACTTGTAATAATTGAACGTTAAATGGACATTAACTATTCACAAATCAGATAAAATTTGGGTGATGCAGTACAAAACTTATACAAAAGTTTAGCATATTGATGAAATGTCACATTTGAAATAAAATAAAATTCACATCTATATTATAAAAAACAATTATTTGCCATTGAATAATTATGATGATCGGTGACCTCAACTTTAAATTCGACGAAAATAGTGTGCTTTTAACAAATGAGCTGCGTCGGATAGAAATCGACCTGATGCAAACGAAAATCAATACCTATGTTAACCTATTTTGGGTTGAAATAATTTCTACGGAAAGTCTGTAATTGTTCCAAAAGTAGGTTTTCATAAGAAGACAACCCTTTTAAACGGACCAAAATGCTGCTTTTATATCTTAGTTATTTCAAAATCGATCAAAGTCTTAGATATGTATATGTGTACATGCACTTGCATAAGGTCGATTTCTATCCGACGCAGCTCAAATCATGGGTTTGAAAATGATCAATAAAAATACTTCAAGATATATGCATCAAATGTATTCCCTTATTGTTAAAATTACTTTTATCAGCAACGTTTGTATAATGCTTCATCCATGTTAGTGGCCATAGGCGAAACTTTTTTTATAATGGAATGAACAATATAAGAAATACTAATATACAAATAAACTCCAACTCACCACAGTCTGAAAATTTGAAGGATTTGTTGTCTCTTTTTCTCCTGCCTAGTATAGTTGTACACCCAGTCAATAAAAGAATCAAAACTGGAAATAAAGTTATCTTGTTGTGATTAAAATTAACCATTATTTCATCAAAGCATCAATAATTAAAGTGTTATGTCCAATGTCTTATCTTATGTCATACAAATAATGATATTGAATCCAACTTTTGTCTGTAGAATATATTTTTGTTAATTAATTCAAATATTAATTAAAATTTTCGTCATTGAACACCTTTTAAATATATCCAGTACATTCCTCTGCAATTCCATTATTATTGAATTATGCATATGACAAGCGTTGATATCTAAGTGTCAGAATTCGTAGAACATATTACAGTCGCATGTTCATTCGTACAAATATTTACAGTGATCGGCAGATCACATAAAACTGTTAAGACCTCACACATCGAAAGCAGATCGGACGTCCCGGGGAACACCCCCACTTTACTTTACCAAAAGTTAAATGTTCTGGGCAGCGGCTAAGTTGGAAGGTTGGATCACTTCACTCCATATTTACAAGATAAAAGTTAACCTTTTACAGAAGCTACTGAACCGCATAATTATCTTGTATAATATACATTCAGTGTTTAATATTGTTCGCTTGTAGCTTTGATTTACTAAACCGATATTTTTAAAAAGTTTATCCTATTTGTCGATATTCATTATGTGTATAATACATGCCAACACTGATTTTAAACTATCCAGTAGCAAATTTGCTAAAATGTATGGAGGTTTATATTAAAGATGTAAAAGTGGCGGTCAGTCAGAGGCGTTTTATTAGATACTACTGGATTTACCACACACGTCGTTCGTTAAACTTGGCAAGTATACGAGATCAGGATGGGAAAGTTAAATGTTTTGAACCGTTACACTTTTTTGCAATGAAATATGCAATGAAAATTATTTATTTCATCAATTTTTTATTCAAACAATATTAAAGTATTGAAATGCTATTGGTTTTTATTTATTTAAATATTTGGTATAAAAATATCTATCGATTTGATAGGAAGATTAGATTATGGAAATAAACATGTAATTAATTGTTAACCTGATACGTACATTATTTATGTTTACACTTAAATGACATACAGGTGTTTATAGAGAGACATTTCAATAAAGAAGGTACTCTACTGGTTGTGTGCCACCTTTCTATCAAATAGGTATGGCAGGTCTACTTGAAGTGTCAACTACTTTACCTCCTCTTGCCAATAATACATTACTAGCTGTGTCAAATTGTTCAATTGATCTTCTATAACTTATAGATAATGTTTCAAGCGTATTTTGATACGCTGTTTTCTTTTTATTAAATTCCCAAATGTAATTAATTTCAGGTATAAAGTGTAATTAGTCATTTATCTAGTAGATATTTAGAACGTTTGTTAAACGATATATTTCAGCTACGATAACAACTGGTTTACATAGAGTTTCAAAATAAGTACATATATATGTAAAATGTATTAATACTTGTTATATCAGATACATCGGATTGGCAATTATAATATAGTTATCAAAGGTACCAGGATTATAATTTAGTACGCCAGACGCGCGTTTCGTCTTCATAAGACTCATCAGTGACGCTCATATCAAAATAATATCAGGTACGCTAAAGTTATCGACTAAATATTCCATTTGCTTGTTATGTTGAAACGTATGATATTTAAGGAATGACTGTAATATATTTTCTGTCTATGAAGAAATAACATAAAAAAATTGGTGCACACTGAATAACGCGCGTAGCGGGTTATTTAACAGTGTGCACCACATTTTTTATGTTATTTCGAATAGACAGAAAAAATACTACAGTCATTTCTTATTCCATTTTAAACCGTAGAAAACCATGAAAAAACGTTGATGACGTCACGGTCACATGACTAAATTATGTCTATGGGCTCATAACAAAATAACGTCAGCCAATCAGAAGACACGTTACATCCAAAATTAAATTATTCTCAGATATTATTAATAAAACTAGTTCATCTAACCTTACTCTTATCTATTTTATTAATTTCATAATTGAAATAAAAACACATACAGTAAGATATTTTTTTTACATTTTGTTATATTTTTTGTTTATTTCTTTGGCAGAATGGATGTGTAGCTTTATTCAATCTGAATACAGTGTTCTGTTCGTTGTTAATTTATATCATAAGATGACTTTTTTTTTCTATGTTGGATTTTTTTTTTTCTTAACGTATTCTACGATTATTTAATTTCGTTGAACTATTTGTAGTTGAATGAAGATCAAATTAGTTATCTTTTGAAAATAAAGCTGGCATTTATGGGTCATACGTGATCATGTTGTAAGGTTACGAAATAATTTTCTTCAATTAAATATGGGTTGAATGTTTTTATTTTGACTCTTAGAATATAAATCCTTTGGCACTTGAGTTTGCCAAGGATTACATTAATTGTCAAATCTTATTACAATTTCAGCATTTATTATTCGGCGTTCACTATTTTACGGTACTCTTAGAGATTTTGTCAAAGTGAATTAATGTAATGATGACGAAATTTGTTGGGCATGTGTTTAAATAGTAATAATTATAATGATAATGACAATAATGATAACGGGCATTTCGAAGCTAAAACTCTATATTAAGAATGAGACATCTGTTAAACAGAATTTCATTATAATATTCTAGAAATCAAGACCTAAAAACGAAGGAATGTAAAAAAAATGTACCTGAATCATTTCATAGCCATTATATAAAATACACAATGCAGTCTGCTTATTTGTTTCATTCTGTAGATTTTATTTTAGCTTATTGCTATTTTCTTATTTTCTTATGTATTATTCCTTTAATAGAGTTTCCAAATTATTTATAAGTGGTGACAAGAATTATTTACAAAAGTTCCGAGCTCATTTTTCTAATTGGAAACTTCTAATTTTGGAGGGAATATGCATTTCTATATTTATACATTTTTCTCTTGCTGGCGGAAAATAAGATTGGCGTTATACACAGGGATACGCTCATAACGCAAAACCCTCTCTCGCTTTGACATGAAGAGGATCTATTTTGCTCGACATTAGGTTACACAAGTTTGCAGGTCACCAGCACTAAATGTTTGACGTTTGCGATGTTTTTAAGGAAGAAATATTTTTGTTAATACTTAAAATACCAGAATAGACGTTTGGTTTAAGATCTTACATACTGTGTCTTATTTCCTATCATAACTTATTTACTCACTCGTTTGACTCCTCCGAAAATAAAATTTATCTTAACTAGATATCGTAGAAAAAGAAAACACAATATAGGGTTGTGCGTTCGCTACAAGATCGCCTTTAATTCAACATGTTCAACAAAAATACAACAGCTATATATAAATGAAACAATTGAACTAAACACGTCGATAAGAAACGATAAGGTTATATGTAGGAAGGGTAAGGGGTGAGAGGGGCAATAGTATACCAAACTAACCTATAGTCTTTACTATCTTGTAACGAGCGTCGCATTGGTGAAACACACCTCAAATATTCCTTATATACTGACTGCCAAAATCGTCCGTGCAGATAGGAATTCAATCGGTATTACCCCATCTCATTTAAATATAGAGAGACCGTTACATAGAAAACATAGGTCCGTAAAGAAATGTATATATTGATTGAGACTTGGTTTGCAAAGTGCAGCGGGAGACTCGCCCAATCTCACTCCTTTTGGGTTGCATGTAACTCTCCTTAAGTTTTTTACACCTTCGTTGATTTGTGTCTTGAAAATAGATTAACAAGATGTAAACATGTGTATTTACTGTTATCTGGTATGCGTATATATAAGAAAAACTATGAAACTGTATATTTTTAAAAAAAGGACATTATTAATGTCTAAAGAGTAATGTTTTGAATGACATATTAATACATATGACATGTATAAAAGCGGGGCGAAAGATCCCAGAGGGACATTCAAAATATAGATCAAAATAAACTGACAACGCCACGACTAAAAATGAAAAAGACAAACAGACAAAAAATAGTACACAAGACATAGTATTGAAAGACTAAGCAACACGACCCCACCAGAAAATGGTGATGATCGCAGGTGCTCCGTAAAGTTAAGCAGATCCTGTTCCACATGTGACAACCGCCGTGTTGCTCATGTAATTACAAACCCGGTAAAAAGTCATCAAAGACACCAACCGTATACTTGCTACTCCAAATACGCATTTGTCTAAAACTACATAATTATTTATCAGTCGCGCTCATTATGCACATTCATATATCTAAAATGGTGTGCACGATTGAAAAAAGTTCAAAAAATACAAAAGAATAAAGCGGGAAAATTATGACAACGAAGTAATCTTTTAAAGATAAATGACAGGGAGAAAACTGTTATAAGGTTAGAGTTATATCATTCGAATACCTTTATTTCGATATTGAGATATGGATGCCATCAATACCTAAAAAGTATACCAAAAATACAGAACTTTAAGAAAAATTCAAAACTGAAAGTCCCTCATCAAATAGCAAAATAAACTCAAACACATCAAAGAATTGAAGACAAAAGTGTTTGCAAAACAATGTCTTATATAAAAATATAGACATAATATTTAGATGCCCCGTTTATTCTACTTTACCAACAAAACTTAATTAGATATGCAGAAGATTTATTGCAAACGTAAGAGAGGGAAAATACAAAAGCTGCCAATCTAAAATCTTAAGTCCTGTATTAAAAAAAGCAGTCAACACCTTTGTAAAATAATTATGTAAAACGACAAAAAGACAAACAACAATATTAAAAACGCACAGAATGCTAACTGTCACGTGTCATGTGTTCCTCTAAGCAAATAAAACTATTGTTATCATTGCATTTAATAATTCCATGTTAGAAGAAAATGGGACGTTATTGTAGTGTAGACACATGGAACATGTTTTCGGTCACATGTTAAACAGACGACCTAGCAAATCATGCATCATCTATCAAACTATCATTGTGAAGGCTTGATGCTGGTAGAAATGTAAGTTCAAAGACGTAATACGCAAACAATAATCTCAACTGAAAAGAGTATCACAAACTTATTGCTTATTGTCGATAAACGAATGACCCGGATATAGATAAAGGCAACAGTCGTAAACCGCTCTTTGAAAGTCGTAAATCGGTTGAGAGAAAACAAATCCGGGTTACAAACTAAAACTGTGGTAAACACATCAACTATAAGAGGAAAACAACGAAACAACAGAAACACTGAAGTGCAACAACAATAAAAAACGACAGTGCAACACACATAGAAACGAACTATAAGATAACAACTGCCATTATTTCCTGACTTGGTACAGGACATTTAAAAAAAAAAATGATGGGTTAAACCTGGTTTTGCGGCTAGACAAACCTCGCGTTTTTATGGCAATGTTGAATATATAACACTAAATAGATAACACTACATGACAGGACTATCGTATCAATAAATGCAAGAACATTACGGACAGAGAAATAAGCAAATAAACATTACAATAGGACATTTCGACATTCCAATGGTTATCAAAGGTACCAAGCTTATAATTTAATACACCATACGTGCGTTTCGTCTTGTATAAGCACGTAAAAGTTATGTTGTGATATTCTATTAGGAACACGTGAGATCAATCTCTGTTTTTGATTGGGTGTGTGTTGCTCAGTCTTTATTTTTCTATGTTATGTTTTGCGTAATGTTGTTTGGTTTTTTATCCGTTTTTCTTTTAAGCCATGACGTTAACGGTTGGTCTTAAACATGTGAGTTTGAGTGTCTCTCAGTGTCATTTTTGTCATGTTGACGAAGCAGGTCTCGCTCCTTTTGGAGTTCAGTGCGATACCTTGAGTTTTTGTTGGTTACCTTAATCTCGTCCTAATCATTTTAATATTGGAAAACTACTGTCGCCTCAATCTATAAGGCAACGACAATTACAGCCAAATTAACAAAACACGTCTTTGTATTTATGAGAGAAAAAAAGAAGTAATTTGTTCGATTAGTTTATCATTACATTTTAAAGCAAGTGTAAAAAAAAAAGGTTAACGTAGAGTTTTACAGAGTGAATAGTTATCAGGTACCAGGATTATAAGTTAATTCGCCAGACGCGCGTTTCTACATAAGACTCATCAGTGACGCTCAGATCAAAATAGTTATAAAGCCAAACAAGTACAAAGTTGAAGAGCATTGTGCCAAAAACGACTAAGGTAATATATGCCTAAGTTTTTCGAAAATCAAAGTTTTGTAACATTAAATGTATAAAAATGACCACATAATTGATATTCATGTCAACACCGAAGTGCTGACTACTGGGTTGAGTTTTTAATCTGTCACAATTGATTCTACATGTAATCATAAACTGAATGAATAATGAAAAGAAACGACATTTAAAGGTTTACTTTTTTGTACTATTATCAAATTGAAGTTTTATTAGACCAATTTACTGATACAACATGATACATTGACAAGCAGAATACCCAAATAAAGTCACAATCATTGAAAATGAAAAGTTCACAGTATGCAAATTTTTCCTTAAAAAATAATGAAGAATTGTTTAATCAACCTTAAAATAATTTGTTAATATTTTAATATTTTAATACCTCACTTAATATGGCGAACTCATTTATAATATCACGCACCTGTTTAAGATCATAAGAAATGGTCTGTTATGTAAGCATTTATTAATAATATATTGACATCTTTATATACATTTTGTACTCTATTACGCCAATCAATTGGTTTCTTACACATAAGGTTTTTTATTTATAGATATTGATTTACCAAATATACATTATACTATGATTAAGAGTACGTTCTTTTAGGAATTCTTCAATTTGATGATTTTGTAAAGATAGTAATTAGCATATATTTATAAAGTTTGAAAGTAGAAAATGGTCGCCAGAAACATGTATGGTGCCATCATACAATTCAAACGAAGGGCGAAAGATACCAGAAACTGACAACACCATGACTAAAAAAAAGAAAAACAGACAAACAATAGTACACAAAACAAAACATAGAAAAATAAAGACTAAGAAACATGAACCCCAACAAAAACTAGGGGTGAAATCAGGTGCCAGGAAGGTT